>NW_027481279.1:324748-567067 GCF_051309035.1 Mrakia frigida
GGTGATGCAGCGAGCGGCGATCCACGAGTGAGGAGCGATGTAAGGTAGATCTGTGGTGATTTTGAGAGAGAGGACGGCTCCTTCCTCCGTCTCGTCCGTTGGGGGTCGAGGATAGGTAAGGGAAGGAGCTTCGAACTTAACTCAAAACGATCCGACTCGCGGGCGGCTTGTCACTTTTCAACGTTCAACGTTGACCAGTTTTTCGGATGGAGTTTTCGGATGAGGTTGTAGGAAACGACTACAAGGATCTCGTCAAATCTGTCAGAAGGGATGCCAACGATATCTACTCGAGGCTCAGATCTATCGACGAGGACGCCGCGTTCGTGCGAAGAGCGAAGGAGGCGAATCCAACTCTGCCTCTCGTTGGTGAGCAAATCTTCGCCTTATCTCGCCTTTTTTTGATCTCCGGCTGACTTGATGCCTCTCCAGCTAATCTGAGATGCGGAGCCTGGTATGTAGAGCCTTCGCTGGTAAGTCAGAGCTCTCTTCTTCTGGACGAAGGAAGGAGTCTAAGCTCACCTTTTTCTCCTTCCCTCTCTCGCTAGGCTCACCCGAACACTCCGGCCTACTTCAAGTCTACCGATGGGCACGAGAGTAAGTTCTTCTTCTGCTTTCTGTCTTCCAGCTCGCGGGAAAGCTCACGAGCTCCTTCCTTTCGCAGGTCAATGGGAGTTCAGCCTTCGTCGGTCGAACCTTCACCTTCTTTCCGTTATCTCAGAGCAAGGAGGGTTCGTTCTCTTCCTGTATCGTATTCAACAACTTTATAGAGCTGAAACTGACTGCTATTTTCTCTTTCTGTGTCTCTAGGATCATTTTGGTCGACTCAACTCGTCGGGGAAAGGTGAGCTCACACTCTCTTCGTCGCCCGTTTGTTTTTCCGGCCCATACAATCCTGAGACTATCGCGTTCCCCCTTGCAGAGACTCCCTGACGCTCTATCCAAGACCATACCTGCTTGGTGTGCTACGATCAACCGAGCTCTGGCCATTCGGGACGGTCACTCTTCAAAGTCGACGACGACGAGCGACGCGTCGAAGGATCCCGAGCCCGAGACTGGCTGGGAGAAGAAGATATGGGTACCCAGTAGATCAGTTGGAGGTTCTGAGAGAACTCAGATGGAAGCTCGGTTGGATGGTTGGGCTGAGAAACTGCTGGTGCGTGCCTCTGGTCTCACGGCGTCCCCAACTCTTTCGAGTCCTGACTTGTCTCCTCCCTCCTCCTGTCTTCTTCTTCGTCTCACAGTCCTCCTCCCTCACTCTCCCCTCCCTCTCCCTCCCTCTTCGCCCCATCTTCCTCTACAATCCCTCGCCCTCCGACCCTTCAACGATCCCCTCCCTTCCACCTCCGTCCGTCCTCGGGTTTCACCCAGTCATCTGCGTCTCAGCCTCTCAGTACCTCGCTCCGTCGGACGAACGCCGTCGGCCTGGAGGATGGGAGTACCATCAGGGAGCCGGAGATGATCATGAACTGTGGGGGAAGGGTTTGGGACCAGCGGAGTGGTGGGAATGGAGAGAGGAGTTGTTGGCCATCGGGAGGGACGCGTTGGAGGAGGAGGTTGTGAGGAGGGTGGAGGAGAGGAAGGCTAGGAAGGGAGCTGGAGAGGCTGGAGAGCTAGGATCGGGTGAGAGTGGGGGAGAGGAGAAGGGAGCGACGTTGATTCTACCGACGGAGCTGGTCTACCTTTCTACGCTTCCTCAACCGATCTCACCCTCCCGACCGACCATCAGTATCTACTCCTACCCCTTCGTCCCTCCATCGTCCACCTCTCCGCTCCACCTGATACTGGTCCAACGGGCGAACAAGGACGGCATCACACCTCTCCTCACTCAAATCGTCAAGTTCGTCGAACCTCATCTTCGAGCTGGAAGGTCGGTCGTGATCGCTTGCGAGGACGGGAAGGACGCAAGCGTAGGAGTCGCTGTGTGTATCTTACACCTGCTGTTTGACGAGGAAGGGAAACTGAGAGGCGAAGGAGATTCAGGTCAGTTCGTTTCGTCCTCCTCGTTTGGACTCGTCGACCTCTTCGTTTCCTTTCGCTAAGACAGACGCTGACTCATCTTCCTCTCCCCCTTGTTTTGTGTTTATCCATAGGCACCGCAAGTAAAGCTAGCATCCACACTCGTCTTCACTGGATCCTCAATGCCAGACCATCAGCAAACCCATCGAGGTCGACGCTGAAGAGGGTCAACACAGCTTTGATGAGCTCGAGGTTCGCTCCTTAGTTTAGCGGGGTGATCTATGAAGATTGCGCCATTCATGAGAACGAACACTTTGAGTCAGAAGTAGAAGCCCAATCTGGGAAAACCCGAGAAAGCACGAGAGCCAAAACGAACGACGCGCTGAGGCTGCTTCGCTCGTTTCGAAAGGTGGTGCAGTCACCATCGCAGAAGCTCTCGAATCGAGAGAAAGAAAGCATACATATATTAGACACGATGATAGGTTAAAGTCAAAAACTGGGCAGCTCCTCCCTCCTCCTACTGTACACCTAAACCGGAACGAGCTTCAACGTCAGCGACGCGCCAACCGCCTCCTCTTCGCTGCGACTCTCCCAGCCAGCTCCAGCTGATCGACGAGAGCTCTATGACCGAACCTAACGAGGCAGCCGGGTGAGGTTCGATGCTTGCAAACAAGCACGTACTCGAGCATTCCCTTCGATGATTCGATCAAGCGACGCCGACCTCTCGAGCGACTCTCTCGTCAAGTACACTCTTCCCCGTGAATATGGCCTCCTGTAGACGATCCCAATTGTTGAAGTTCTTGTACTTCTCCTGTGGATAGAAGCAGACGAAGTAGGAAGTCAGAGACGGGCGAGGGAAGGAAAGGAAGCAGAGGAGGACGCACGAGAGACCATCAGGCTTTCCGACCTCTCCGACTTCCTGGACCCAATGACCCTCTGGAAACACAGACTTAGAGATCTCTCCAACGAGCTTCTGTTGAGCCTCGATGCTGGAAGGTGGAGGAAAGAAGAGTGAGGGAGGATTGTTGAGCTTCGAATGGTGGTGGATTGAGCTTCTTTCTTCGCTGTTTGAAGACGAGCTTGTTCCTCGAGCTGATCGATTCGAGCGAGAACGATATCCATGGTGGTTTGAGAGGGGATCTTGGGTGGAATAGAAAGAAGGATGGGAGGGGAAAGATGGAGTTGGGAGCAAGGTCGCGAGCTCGTTTGAATCCCTTCCCTCCTTTGTCGCCAACGGCTTGCATCCCTCCTCTTCTCTTAGACCTGCTATGCGAATCTCACTGGTTTCTCTCGCACCAACGGCCCAATCTCTGGGAACCTGTTCGTCCACTTGCTACTTCTAGGGACTCAATCTCAACGACTCATCTCTTTCATCGATCCGAGCTCACCATCTCCTCCTTCCTTCTTTTACAGCACTCGGTCTCTCCCTTGCAACCGCTTCGGCTCGAAGAAAACCCTTCTCACCTAATCAGCAGCTTGCTCTTCTTCAGAACAAGAAGTTCGTCAATCAAAACGAGGCTCGTCAAATCCTGCTCGAATGCAAACGGCGGAGGAAAGAAGGAGAGACTGAGCTCTTCTCGAGGGAGATGTTTCGAGCTGTCAACGGTTCGTCAACTGGTCCTACGAGTCTGATCCTGAAGTAAAGCTGGAAGCTGACCTCTCCTCTTTCCTTCTCCTAGAAACCTGCGATCCACCGCTAGCCCTCTCGGTCCTCTCTGACCTTCAAAGCTACGGCATCGCTCTTCCTCGCCTCCATCTCCTCTCAACCTCAGATCGCTACTCCCTCCGAACCCTCCTCTCCAAGATCGTACTCCCTCCTATCACCTCCTCATCCTCAGCACCTCATCGTGTTTCACCCACCAATCTGTCTACCTTCCTCTCCCTGTCGGACTCCTGGCTCCCCAACGACCCTTACATCCTCCTCCTCGCCCTCCGAGGTTGGGACAGTCGTCTCGGCGAAGATGAAGGAGGAGAGCTTCTTCGGCGGCGGGAGATCGAAGGGAAGGTTATGACTGCTAGGAAGGGGTGGTTCCGGAGGGAGGAAGGATCGGAGGAGCTGGAGGGAAATGGGTGGCACTCGTTGACGGAAAAGGAGAGTGAAACCATCGTCGCGTCCGTTGACGAACTTCGTCGCGTCAACTCTACTCGACAACGGGAAGGACGGGTCTCCGAGGATCTTCTCTCCTCATGGGATGCCCAGCCTCGACCAGCCAGGAAAACCTTCCACCTCCAACGGATCCTTCGCCTCGTCCTCCCTCTTCGAACCCGATCCACCTCGTCCTCAACGGTTTCACCTCTCCTCCTCCCACACGCCGAGATCTCGACTTTCCTTCTCCCTCCTACCCTACACTTATATCACTCGGATCCATTCATCTCTCTCTTCACAATGTACCTCTACTCCCGCGCCGTCGATCCAGACCCTTTCGAATCGGAGGGCCGCAACAACTTCTCGAGGTTTAGGAGAGAGTTGGAAGAGAGCTTGCTGGGAGAGGACTGGCATCCTGATGTAGCGAGGAGGACGATGGATAGAGTGGAAGGTTTGGAAGGTGGGGCGAGGTGGTGTTTGGACGAGATGCTGAAGGAAGGGTTGGTGAGGGAGAGGGAGAGGGCGGCGTGGGAGGTGTGTTTGAACGCGACGAGGTAGATTTGAGGGTCGCTCTTAGGCAGATTATAGTCAACTTCATGTTTTGGATCATTCACCTCGCCAATCGTGAACCTAGAAGGCGAACCGTTTGAAGCGAAGCGTCGAGATCAAGTCGTCGAAGGAGCGAACTCCCCTTTCGTTCTCAACTGCTTCTTCCAAATATCTCGAGCACTTCGCACTCCCCACCCCCGGCTTTTTGTGGTCGAGGTCCTGAAGTCACTTAAAATAACGTTTACATCGTTGCTAGATCGTACAATACACAAACCCGGAGCCTCACGTCGTCTCGCAATCACTCTCCCTCGTCCTCTGCCAACCCCAGCGCAGCCCAGCCTAAACGTCCCAACCCCAAGTCCAGAACGGAAGATAATCTACGAGTTGAAGATCAACTGAACGTGGTAGGTTTTGGTGTCGTTGTCCCAGTGATCCCAAGTCGCGTCGGCGTCGAAGGACTCGTCCGAGTCTTCCGAGACGATCTCCCTTGCTGGAATGGCGAAGGCGACGGTTTCGTAAGGTTCGGCGGCGACCTAGAGGAGAAATAAAGCGAAGGAGGTTGAGTCAGTCAGCTCGAAAAGAGAGCGAGGCAAGGGAGGGAGAGATGCGAGACGAAGGCGAGTTCGTTGAAGCGAGCAGAGATGGAATGGCTGGATGAACGGAAGAAGAGAAGAAGAGACTCACGAGAAGGTACTGAATGGCTCGGTTGGGGATCTCTCTACGTTGCTCGAAGGCGGACATCATCCGACGGATTGGACGAACACCATCCTTGATCTCCGGGAGGTCGATCTTGAAGAGCAGACCGTGTCGATTCGGGGAGGACTCCTCTCGGATCTTGGTGACCTTGTAACCTGCAAAGGGCGAGCAATTATGAAGGGCATGATCCAAGATGGATGGGAGTGCGAAGAGAGAGGAGGGAAAGGGGAGAAGAAGGGAAGTCAAGGTCAGCTCGAGCTCGTCCTCCTTCCCTTCCCTCTCCTCACGCACGAACGAACCCCTCCTGCCGCTCGCCAGCCCAAGATGATGCGAGAAGATTTAAGATGGACACGTACCTGGTCGTCCAATCTTGACAAAGTTCTTCTTCATGATTTCCGTCGTCTTTGGCATCGTGATCATCAACTGCCCCTCCTTGACGTCCCTCGCTGCTCGCCTCGCCAAGTTGGTCTGATGCTTCTTTCCCTGGGTGTGCGCGAGGTAGGAACCTTCGTTGGTGTGAAGAGTGAGGCAGAGTCGACATTCGAGAGTTCCGAGATGGGTTCGAAGGATGTAAGGGTCCTGCAGAAAGGGGGGAAGAGAAGAAAGGGAAGGGAAGGAAGGAAGGAGAGCTCGAGGTCAGCTTTCAGGTTCCTCCTTCTCCGCCTCCCACGAGAACCCAGAACAAAAATGAGGTATTCAAATGTAGAGCTACCTTTGCCAGATCAATAGTCTCGAGAGCGAGTTTCCTCAGACGTTCCCTACGGTCAACGTTGGCTTCTGATGCTCCTGCTGGTCCTCCTCCACCGAACTTGGATCCAACTCGATTTTGATAGTCTGAAAGCACATCAACGAGGAAGAGTCAGCGAACGAGACTTGTTGGAGGAAGAAGAGAAGAGCTTACCCATCGTCTAGAGCCGAAGGAAGATAGGGAAAGGGGTAGATGGAAGGAAGGTAGTCGAGGACGGCGTGATGGGTGAAGGTCGAAAGCGTCCAGCGGAAGCTGAACCTCTTCTCCTCCCAACGCCATCAGCCTCCCGAATGTATCTCTGCATTTTTGCTCCTTAAACGACGTTGTTGGGATTCTCCCGTCCTCCAGGCTGTCCTGGCTTCCCTTTTTATTCGGCTTCGAGCCAACAGGCCTCCCTTCGACCTTCCTCATCCCTCCTTTCCTCCCTCCCTTCTCCTCCTCGACCTCCCAGTCCTCTATCCGCCTGCCTCCGGACCTCTGAGCAACTTCCAAGCATTACTTATATCCTACTGTCGTCCAAACTGGAGAGACTACGTCGTTTATCGGAGCGGAAAGCTGCTCAAAGAAGATCTTGAGCTCAAACCTCGACGAGAAGGAAGCTCGACAACCGAGCTCTCACTTCGCCTCAGAAGTCTTCGAACGAGACTTACAGGGATGCCAACATCTACGCCTGACCCTGCTGGAAGTAACTGACCTTCCACCTCTTTCATGCGCCTGCTGATGGCCTGTAGGGTCTCCTTCACTCTCGAGCTCGAGCTCAGGACTCCTCCGCTCTCCCTCCCTCCTTCTCAACTCCAGCAAAGCTGAAGGCCTTGACTCCTCTTTCTGGGCTGACAGAACTTCAGCAAGTGCTCTCAATCGGAGGGTACCTGTCTTCATCAGTCGCAATTCAGTTCTCTCAGCACTTCTTTCGGCGCGTCGTCGTTTTCGAGCTGACCTCGAGTATCTTTTCCTCCCACTTTCTACGTCTGCACCTTCTTGCAGGCCTCCTTCAATTAGCAAATATGCATTCACTGGTTACAACCCGGACGTGAGCTCAGAATTTGGGGGCCTTGCGGGAAGGTAGAGGAGAGAGTAGAACGGTGAGTTCTTCGATCTTACCCTCCCTCCCCCTCGAAAGAAGGGTTCTCCCTCTTCCTGGGCTCCCCTACAGCATTGGAACAAGCCGATACTGCTCTTTCTTTGGGACAGGTCCGGAAGGCTCGTGCATCCCTTTTTTCGTTGGCCATTTCTCGCAGCTTCGAGCTCCGAGGCGCGTCGAACCTTTTCTTTCTCCGCCCTTCTCCTCTCCGTTTTCTGGTTTCATGCGACTCGCCCAGATCTTCCCCTCCACGCTCTTATCTCCTCCCAGCAAGGCTATATCAAGTCGCGTTGCTCTTGATGCTCAGCTCGAATCAAGAAGAGATGTGAAGCCGATCTTGTTTTTATCGCAGCGGTTTCCTTTTGTTCCGCGGTCTCAGAGCTCACCTCCCCTCGTTTCCTGCCTTGCAGCATAGCTTCTCGCAGATCGCAGCCCTTCGAAATTGAAAAGAAGGTCTTACAAAACCCGCCATCTTTTCGAGATTCAGGTTGACCTCCAACCACAACTCTCTCGCTCTTCTCTTTCTCACGACTCTCCCTCCCCACTGTCCTTCCAGTCTCCCTCTCGGACCCACCTCACCTTCCTTCCACACACACACACCAACACAATGCTCTCCAACAAGCTCGCTCTCCTCGTCGTTCTCGCTTCGACCATCGGACTCGCAACTGCTGCCCCTTCGCCTGGAGCCGTCTCTGGAAAGAGGTTCAACAAAGCTCGTGAGTTCCGCTCTCTCTTCCTCCTTTCTTCGCTTGAGCCTTCTGGACAAGCTGACCTCGCTCTTCACTTTTCTTCATTCCTCTCAGGTCTCAATGGGCGACAGCACGGAGAAGGAAACCGACATGGAGGAGGAGGACAGCGACCTGGCGACGTTCAGTCCGAGGCCGTCGCGTCGTCGACTTCCTCTTCTGTTGAGGAGCAGGCTCAGCTCACCACTGCTGCTGCCGTCGCCACTACCACTGCCGCTGCTGCTTCGACTACCACCGCTGCCTCGTCCTCTGGATCTGGAACCACCTACTCTGGAGTCGCAACCTACTTCTTGCAAGGAGGAAACGCTGGAGGTCAGCTTCGTCTTCCTCCCTCTCTCCCTTTCAACCTTCTTCCTTCTGAGCATCAAGTTCAAAATACCTGTGCTGACTCTCGATTTTATCCCTTGTCTTCTCTTTCAGCCTGTGGAAACGTCAACGACGACTCCGCCCTCATCGTCGCCATTCCTACCACCTTCTGGGGAGATGACTCGGGAAGCGCTTCCTCGTACTGTGGATCCCAGATGGTGATCACTGCTGCTTCTGTGAGTAGCCCTCGTATCCCTCTCCCTCTCCATCATCTCTCGTCTGCTTTCCTCCCAGCACAAAGCTCACCATCCCGACGCGTCCTTTCCTTTCTCTCTTCCCACAGACCGGACAAACCGTCACCGTCACCGTCGCCGACCTGTGCCCTACCTGCGTTGGAGCCGATTCTGTAAGTAAACTTCTCCTTCCTTTAACAGTTGTGATTCCCCTGAACTGAAATTCTCGCCCTCTTTCTTCTCTCTCGCAGATTGATCTTTCCGTCGGAGCCATCTCTGCTCTCGCTGGATCCACCGACTACACCCAAGAGGGACAGTACGATGTCACCTGGCAGTGGGCTTAAAACACCCATTTCTTGAACCGAGAGCAAGACTGGTCTTCTCTCTTTCTTCTCTTCACGGACATTTCTTCGCTCTGCTTTTGTTTCGAGGTCGGCGCTTGGTCGCCTTCCTGTTTTTCCATCTTGCTTTTGGGTTCTCCTGGTCGAGATCACGTTTTTAGTAGACCATTGATTGGTAGTGTGTCCTTAGGGTTATATAGAAAACTCAGTTGATCTGAACCAAGCTGGGGAGAGAGGAAAGGAAACAGACGCGATTCAAGACGAGTCGAGACTGCTGCCAGAGCGCTTACAACCTCGCCTCAGTCTATATTGACGGTTTCGTTGCGTGCAATCGTAACAGATAAGGTCGAGAACCATACCTGCACCGAATAAAAGATGAAACCGTGGTGAAGGAGCGGAAGAAGACAAAAAACGAACGCGTTCGTTAATTGGATGGGTGCCGTCTAGGATCTCTTCGTCTCTCGTCTCCTCTTCTAGCTCTTTCTTGATTTCACCGCATCCCCAGAACGATACTGAGAAACGTCTACACCGGACCTGGTCACCTTGAGAGAGAGAGAGAAAGCAAATTCAGGGAGGAAAGGGAGGGGCGAGGGATGGAACCGGAACGGCGACGCGCCTCACCTCTCCCCTGAACCTCGCACTTTCTCAAACAGGCTCTATTACCTTAAGGTGAAAAACTGATTTTTCCGAGAGCCTGTTATAGTGAAGGAAGATGCCCGTCGGAGCTCGTCAAAGATGGGAAGAGAAGAACGAAAGCCAGACGCGTCGAACCGACCTTCATCTTCGCCTGCCATCTCTTCTTCATCGCCAATCCTCCCAGATGGATCGCTTCCGAGCTCCCAGTAGTCGCGTTTCCGATAGACTTCTTGTCCTTCGGAGCATGCCATAGATCGGCGACTGTAAAGAGACGGTGAGCCCAAACGAAGTCGTGAAGTTGTGAAGAGATCAGTCGACTTACTCATCGAAATGCATCGGTTGTGTGTGATCTGGTATGGATGGATGTGCTCTTCTGTTCTGCTATGTTCTCGCTGCAACTTTTGGGCGGGAAGGGTTGCGAGGCCGATGAGCCTTCGTCAATTTCGCCCACCAACCGAGCACGCGTTAATCTTTCTCACATCCGACGACGGACCTCCTGACTGGAAGATACAGATGAGCAAGAAGCAAAGCTGTAGAGAATTGACTCACGGATCCCGGAGTCCATACTCGACAAAGGACTCCGTGGAGGGCAACGACACCCGCCTCGCTAGACGCGTTGTCGGCGTTGACCATGTACTGTACTTCGCGTCTTTCTTCCCCCAACCTGTCTTCCCTTTTTTCGAAACCAGCCTCCACCTATGTAAAGCTTGGTCTTTTCCGCACCTACCAATAAAATCATGAGCCTAAACCCCTTAGCAGCGATACCACAGAGGCAGGGAGAGCAAAGACTCATAATCCTTCGATCCGACCACGCAGTCCTTCCACTTTCGTCACTTTCGGGCTTTCCAACTTTTTGTCTGCTGCATCTCCAGTCTCGAGCTTCAAAATCCGCACACAATGGCCTAGGGTAGCGGCGAAGGTTTCGGTCGGTTTTTCGAGAATCAGCGCTCCCACCAAGTTGTTGATTATAGGTTTTGTTCTCAAAGTGTCCCCGATCAAGATGTCAAAAACTTTTTTTCGAGCGTTTTCGCTCGTCAGTGCGTTGGTGAGGGTCTCGAAGTGAGCTCGCGAGCAAGTTGGTCGAAATCGACGCGTCGAGGATCCCCTTCTTATTCGATCCCATCTCCCTTCCTCTCTCTCCCCTTCCTTCCTGACGTCGTCTCTTGGTCACCTATCTTCCAAGGAAGTTTTTCGAATTGAGTGCGCAGTTTCACCGCGGAGGAACTTGAGCCAGCGGGTTTCGAGTAGGTATTCACCGCCACGCTCTGCTCTACGCCATTCGCAACTGCCTCTTCCCTTGAGCCTCGACCGTACCAACAATAGGACCCTGGGCTAGAACATCATTTTTGGTGTTGGATATCTGCCTTCGGCCTTTAGCCTCAATCATTAGCGTTCGGTTTCTCTCGCGACGCGTCACCGTCTCTCTTTTCCTTTCGGTTTGACTTACCTTTACCCCTGGACTCTTTCGACCAGCTACCAGCTCCGCAAAATGTTGTTTCTCCCTTCCTTCTTCTCGTTTTGGTTTATCCCTCTCGTTTTAGATCCGCTTTCACACGACGCGTCTTCATGTCGACATTCCGTTCTTGCGCCCACGCCTCATCCTTCTTGTTAGAAGCTTCCACGGGACTGTTAGTATCGCTATGAAATTCAGAAGTCTAGATATCGTTATTTAATCACCCTGGAACGAGCACAGTCTCTAGCAAGGCACTTCTCAGCTTCGTTCTCTGTCTTGTTCCAGATTCTCGCCCCGCTTCCCTTCTCCAGACTCGTGCTCTCACCTTCTCATCTTCTCCGAAATATATCTGATCACATCCACCTACTCCTCGGTCTTCCAGATCCCTCAATGGACTACTTTCTCCGTCCTGAAGAGACAGCATTGTCGTCGTCCCCTTTCGCCTCGCCCTCGTCTCCGACCTCCCCTTGTCGGAACTTCCAATCCTCGCTCGGTCAACTACACTTCTCTAGTCGTGTCAACCCGACACGCCTTTCAAACGTAGAGGCGCACATTGTTGCTACAGCGGGAGGGAGGAAGGGCCAATCGGCAGGAGGAGGGAGCGACGCGCCTGCTTTAGTTCCGAGGCGTCTGTAGCCTCCGATTTTAAGGCTGTAGAAAAATTTTCACGCCCTCAGGAAGCAGTTTACGAACGATCAAGTCTCCTCAGAAGTTTTCTTCGGGCAAAAATCAACAACTTGCTCGCGAACGAGATTCCACGAACGCACTCACGAGGGTCATTTCATCCTCGACCTTCCCGGGCACGGTAATGGCCTCTCAGCTTTCCACTCGAGGTAGTTTCACTCTTCCAGCTCGTCTGCGTCGTGAGAAATTGCTCGTCGCGACAAGGGGCCATCAACGGAGCTTCACCACTCCCGGAACCTGTATCTCTTTACTCATGCAAGCAATTGTCCCAAAAACTTCAGAACATATGAAATGAAACATCTGCTACAACTCAGACTAGTTCTCGGAGCTCCTGCGACTCTCCTTCGTCCGCAAAAGTTCGAACGACGCGTCCGACTCCGAAACAACTTGGAGCGTCCTAAAAACGGCAGTTTTCGAGCGGCAGGTTCATAAACCCACACCAGGACTGCTGACATCGAAGGCCGGGGTAGCTCAGTTGGTAGCAGCGTAAGACTGAAGTTCATAGGAAGAGAGGCCCAGAACAAGCCCAGCGTTGAATCCGTTCTTCGTTGACCTGTTCTGAGACTCGATTCCATCGTTCGCCTTCTTAAGGTCAGTGGTTCGATCCCTCTCCACGGCACAAGTTTTTGCTTCCCTCTTCAGTTTCTTCACAGGCCTCGAAATCCAGCAGGGAAAGCTTCGACGGCGTCGCGAGCACTTTTGGACGGAATCGGCAAATCTCGCTCGCCCTCTCGCTCGCTTCAAAGGACGGTGAGGCAGCCGTTGTCCTCAGAGTAAGATCCTCTGCTTCTCAGCTGCTGACTCATTTTTAGATCTTGAAATTTGCTCTACTGGGTGCTGAGAAACGGAGCCGCAAAGTTGGAGGACGTTGGAAAGAGTTCGACCGACCGTCAGGGGTCGACCCTTTCTCCTCCGTCGCCTCGGTTCGGATCTAAATTCCACTTCCTGCTTCGCAGAGACCTCGCTTCCTTCTCAGCCCCTTGAGACTGGCCTGCAAATTGAAACCGATGAGGATAAAGACGACTGAGAAAGACGGCGGGAAGTCGAGCTCGAAATTGGCTCTGATCCGGTACGAGAGGAACGTTGGGAGCTTCCAGCGAGAGATCTTCAGTCTGAACAAGGGTTCTGAAGATTTGGGTGAGAAAAGAAACAGGTATCCGATGAGAAGGTGAACGAAAACATGGCGGAGAATCTGCATCGAAATTGAGCTTTGAGGGAGCGAAGCCGACGATGGGCAGTCGAGAGCGAAAGGGAGGTTACCTCTCGTTCTATATGCTTCCTCTTCAACGTAAAAAACAGGCCTTCGTCTCCCTTGTACGTTTCAATCGATAAGGACATATTGAGGATGAGTCTGACGAGAGCACAAGCTCTTCAGAGAACTTCCCAAGTCGACGGGTTTCATTCGAGTTGGCCTCGACGCGTCAAGCGTTCTGGAACTCATCGTTGAGGAGAGTCTCTGACGCTGAAGTTGAGCTTCGAGTCAGCTTAAGTTCCGTTGTGGAAAGAGGGGAAAACTTAACGATCATCCCTGAAAGCCAGCTCCTACGACGAGGAGCTCCGAGAGCTTGGGGCCGGCCATGGCGAGAGGAAAAGAGGAGAAGAGAAGGCGGTGGTTGGAGGACAGCTCGACTTCGTTTCTTCTGAGCTGAGCTTTCGTTGCTCCCCTCTGCCCAGCGCAAGAAAGTCAGTGCGAGCTTAAGGTAGAGTCAGCCTCCCTTCCTCCGAAGCGTCGATCCCGACCCATCCGAAGAAGGGAGAAAAGAGGCGAGGAGGAGGAGAAGGGTGAGCCGTGAGATCCGACGACGCGACTTCCCTTTCCCTCGTCGCCCTCCGAGAACAGCAACGCACGGGTCGTAAGTTGAGTGAACGGTATCAAGATAGAAATAGCTAGGAAGTACAAAAGAGAGACCAACCAAAAGCGAAACCGAAAAACCGAAATCGATCCAAAACCAAACTCCTCCTCTCCTCTCCCGCTGCTCCCTCTCCGTTCCATCTCATCAGCAGACGAACACGAGCGACCTACCTAGTAGAGCAGCGGAAAGGATATTGTCCCACGATAAGAAAAAGCGACCGGACGAGAAGAGATGAAGAGCGAAAGAACGAGGAGCCAAAGAGTGTGAGTTTGCGAGAGGGCAAGCAAATGAACCAAGAAAGAAGAAACGAAGACCCGAGAAGATGAAAAGGAACTAAAAAGTGACCCAACAATAGAGAGAGAAGAAAGAGATGACCGGATCGACCGACGAGAGGGAGGGAAGGGGAGGGGAAGAGAGGGAGGAGAGGAGAGAGGAGAGGGCTTGGGTTTGGTTCACAGCGAGGTCGCAGCCTCGAGGCAAGGAGTCGGAAACCCTCATTTGCTGGGTAGAAAAGCTGCGAACGAGGATTCCCGAGAGTTCATTACGCGCTGCTATGAGGACGAAACGATCTCGTAGAAATGGGAGTATAATTCAGATTCAGAAAATGCGTAAAGTCGAGAATGAGCCCTTGGTGCGACGCGTCAAACTTCGCTTCCGTTCAAGTCCCGAGTCCTCTCCGAGTCGTCTTCCTCTTTATCCACCGTACAACTCATGCTCTCTCCAAACTGTGCCGTCAAATCCTCCTTGATCGTCAAAGTCATTCATCGCCCTGTCTCCTTTCTCTCTGGCCGTTCCCTCCCTCAGATGTCCAACCCCCTCTCCTTCGCAATCGCTCGCCTGTCATCCCACCCAAAACAAGAACCAAGTCAGTTCTCAGTCTCTTATAACTCGTTCCATTCGTGCAAGACTCACAGATCCTCGAGCCTCTGCGTCAAAGCGGGAACCTTCTCCAACTTCTGCTCCAGTGCTTCCTTCTCCTCCTGCAGAGCGAGTCGAGTCTCGGCGTCGAGAGGAGCGAAAACGTAGCCTCCTTGACCGTCTATGAAGGAGCAGACAGAAATAAGGAGAGGTTGGAGATGTCAGGACGAGATAAAGGACGAGGAAAAGGAGAGGAGGCGAAGTGCGAACGAACCGTATTGAAGAATCGTCGAGTGGTACTTCCAGAGGGATGGTCGATGAGAGACGGCTGTTTGGTGGCGATAGGATGTCAGACTAAGGTTGGAGAGCGATCGAGGAGAGGGAGGAAGACTCACTGAGCATGGTGATTCCGAGCTTCGTCGCGTGGTCGTAGCTGTCGAGAAGACGAAGGATGGCGCGTCAGTCGACCTCGAGCAGGTCGAAGAAAGAGGGTGAAGACTCACATCTTCTTTTCGACCTCCAGCGTGACACCAGAGGTGCACTCGTCCAGGATGGCGTACTGATGGAAAGAAACAACGAAGGAAAGACGCGTCGAATCAGCTCTTCGTTCGACCCTCTCTTCCCTCTTCTCACGTCTCTTCTTCCCTTCACAGCGGGCTCCGACTCACCTTGGGCGAGTGATAAAACAATCTAGCAGCAGCAATCCTCTGCTTATCTCCACCAGAGAGAGCGTTCGACCAATCCCTCTGCGTGTCCCATCCTCCCTCTCGTTCGACGATGTGTCCGAGCTCAACGACCTCCAAACATTCTTGAAGATGAGCATCGGTGCAGCCTTCTGTACCACGCGCCAAATCAGACGAAGAAATAAAGTCAGCGTCTTGAAGAACAGCGGGGGAAGCAAGAGAAAGAAGGACGAGATCGAACTCACTCTCAGCAGCCTCCTTCGCCGAATGAGGGTAGATGACCTGATCTCGAAGGGTTCCGAGAGAGAGGTAGGGTCGCTGCGGAATGTAGGTGAAGTCGTCTGCTGGAGGTTTGTGAACGACTCCTCCTAGGACGGGCCAGAGACCTCCGAGGATCCTAAACATCGAAGACTTTCCACAGCCTGGAGGGTCGAAGAAACGAAAGGAGTCAGAGTGAATTCGACGAGAAGAGTAGGATGAGAAGAAGACTGACCATTGGGTCCGACCTGAGGAAGAAGAGAAAGGGCGAGACAAAGGGAGGGAACGAGGTGAGCTCGAGAAGGAACGAGAGGAGGGGTCGAGACGCGACGAGACGGAGACTTACGATCAAGAGATGAGCTCCTCGCTTCACCTCGAACGACATAGCCTTGATGAGGATATCTCCGTTGGGAGAGACGATGGGAACGTCCTCGAACTGGATCTCGTCGGACTCGATGACCTTTCCTCGTCCTTGGAGAACTGTTTCGAGTCGAAGTCGAGCAACGGAGAGAGACAGAGACGAAGTTTGCTCAGCTTCGTCTTCACAGAGAGTTCAACCGTCAGGGAAGAGCTTGAGCTACTTACCCTTAGCGTTATCCTCGATCGAAGCCGAGGAAACGAGCTTCTTGACGTACTTCCCCTCAGCGACGTCCGACATGGTCGTGAAGAGTTCGTCGACTCTGGCGGTGTATCCAGCGAGTTCGGCGAGTTCCTCTGTGGAAAGCGAACGAAGATAGAGTTCAGATGAAGTTCTCGAGGGACAAAGGAAGGGAGAGAGGAAGGACGAACTGTAAGAGTACATGACTCGACCGAACGCGTCCGAGGCAGAAAGGAGGAGACGTCGGTTGGTAACGAAGCCTTCGGTTCGAGCACCTGTGGGTATAACAAAGGGGGGATATCAGCTTCAAGATCGTCTCGAGAAGCGGAAGAGGAGTACGAACCAAGATCGTGAGCTGAAACACCAGGAAGCTTGAAGAACACGGGGATGGCACTGGAAACGAAAATGAGAAGACGGAACCGACATCAGCTCTCCGCCTCCTCTCTCCAACGTAGACCCCACTCGACGCACCAAATACACAATCCAAAAGATCCCCAAAGCCACTTGACGATTCCTTCCTCTCCCATGATGAACCAACCTCGCACCCTCGTCACGTCGTTGAGATGCTTGATGAGCGCATAATACGACCGTTCGATGATGTTCTTCTCGATTTGTTCTCCTCGGTAGAAAGCAATCTCCTCGGCGTTCTCGATGAGGCGGGAGTGGGTGAATCGAAGCTCCCCTGCAGTACGAAACGAACGGATGGGGAAGGTCAGGACGCGTTGGTTCGGACGAGGAGGAAGAAGAGACGAGGGAAGCGTACCTTCGAGTTGAGCAGTGAGAGCAGCGAATTGACCGAAGGCTGGGGTGATGGCCTTGACTGTTTTGAGGTGGAACGAAGGAGGGAGTGGCGTGAGCTTCGAGACTAAAGAAGGGAGGAAACGAAGAAGAGGACGAACGAAGACCGCTCGATCCCTGTACGAGAATAGTGAGAATGATGAGTCCCTCGGCTCCGACGTTTCGACTGAGTTGGTAGTTGAACAGGACGACTGTTTCCTCCCACGAATAAGGAGAGACGCGTCAGTCGAGCTGTCGAGGGTTTCCCGCCGAGCGAACGAGAGAAAGCTCACCATCCAACGTAGGCTTAGCAATATTGCTATACAGCTCCGCCAGATGCCTCGAGAAGTTGTGGATATCGACGACGATCATCTGGTCCACGTTCTTGATCCTGTCGTCGAGGTTCGCCAACTGATAGAAGATCTGTCCGTCGACGCCCTTTTGATCGTCTTCGACACCGAGGTACTTGTCCATGACTTCCCTGGAACCGTCAAAAGATGCACCCGACGAGTCCATTCAGGTCAGTGCCAAGATGGAGCGAGAAAAAAACGTAGGACGAAGAAGGAGAAAGGGAGGAAGAGTCGACTGACCTCGTAAGATTCGTTCGGTAGGCGTTCTCCAGCTTGCTCTGGAAGAAGTCCAGCATCGAGTTGGTGTAGGTAGCTGGTACTGCGACGAGGACCCATCTGGCGAGATTCTTGACGAAAGCCATCGGTTGGCTTCGAACGAGCGACGAGACGATGCTGGACGACCGAACGAAGGGGAGAACGAGGTCAGCTTTCGTTGTTTCCCTCCCAATCTCTCTTCAAGCTTCAGGCGAACCTAGATATTCTGGTTCGAGTCTAAGACGAGTAAAGAGACACTCACCGTCCATCCAAGTCGGCCACGTAGAGACTCAGCAACGTCCTAAAGAGCAAGAAGGCAGAATGCATCGCCAACAATCCGGCCTCCTTCGACCTCCAGGAGGGAATGACGATTCGAAGGAGATGGCGAAGACGAGAGTAGAACAGAGCGTCGACCTGTCCAGTATACGAGCCAACAACAAAAGAACCCGTATCAGCTCGAGAGTCCCTCATCGATCTACAAGCTCAACGAAGAGCGCAAAGAGAGAAGAAGAGAGGAACGAAGGCTGACCTCGACTCTGGGTCCTTTCCCTCCTCTGCCCTTCCTCCCTTTGGATCGCTTCTCTACCGCATCGCCATCCTTCAGCTTCTTGCCAGGAGAGATGAGTCCCTTAGCGGTTGTACCAAAGGCGTAGAGGACGAAGGAGAGGGTGAGGATCTTTTGGATCAGAGGTCGGTGATGGAGGTACGAGGAGGAGAGGCTTTGAAGGTGAGGTTGGAGCTTTTGAAGGGTGGGCATCGTTTGCAGCCTTGAGCTTGAGCTTGAGCTTGAGAGCTCCAGAGAAAGAGAGGATGCTGCTGCTGGGAGGGAAGAGAAAGAGGCCGAGCTTGGCTGGCGATGCTGGTGGTTTGGAGAGGAGACGGAAGGAAGAGAGCGTGAGGTCGGCGAGGTGAGCCGGAGAGACCTGCGACACGCTCTGTTTCCCTTCTTTCTTCTCTCAGAAAGTTTTCCTCTTTATGATTTAGAACCTTTATCGTCGAAAGAGAACGCTACCTATCAAAGCTCAATCCAAATCCATCGCTCCTCCCTCTCCCCAGCCCTCCTCCCTCTCCCTCTCCCCCTCCCTCCCCCTCACTCCCGTCCCAGCCGCCGCTCCGTTCCTCCTCACCAACGGTACATCGCTCCCCCTCCTCCCCGATATCGACGAGGATTCTCCTGTTGACTGCTCTGTCGGCGAGGAGGAGGAGGGGGAAGCTGTGGGTGCTGTTGCTGAACCAGCCTCGTGAGCGGGAAAGGACGTCGATGTCGAAGGATCTTGATGGGCGCCTCCGTTGGTGCTCACCTCCGTCGCGCTCATGGTGAGGAGCGAGAATCGACAGACGGGACAAGTCCCGTTGGTTTCGAGCCAGGTTTCGAGGCAGTGCTGGTGGAAGAGATGGCTGCAAGTACGAGGAAAAGGAAGGTGATCAGCGACGCGTCGAAGGGACGAGAGAGAGAAAGAGCGGACGAACGTGCAGGGCATCTTCTTTCCTTGTTCTCCAGCTTCGAAGTCGGACATGCCTGCGGGAAGGAGAGAAGGAAGGAAGAGGAGAGGTCAGCTTGGAGTTGAGAGAAAAAAGGAGAAAGAACGGGAACTACAGATCGTGCACTCTTTCTGGTCGAGGCCAGCTGCGGTAGAGGAGGGACGAAAAGAAACAAGTCAGTTCGACTTCAAGAAGAGAAGAAGTGAGGGTCGTCTCACAGAGCAAGATCGAATCAATAGGAATAGAAGGTAGCGAGTGAATCATCGAAGACGTCGCTGGAGGAGGTCGATCCGCCGAGGGTCCTGCTGCTTGAGCGAGTTGAGTGACGATTCGATCGAAGGCTGCAGACGAAAGAGTTAAGCAGTACAGTGTCAGGACCAGAGTAGCACCCAAAGAAAAGGAGAGAAGAGAGACCTTCTTGCGACGTCGCATAATCCCCAAACGACCCTCTCCCTGCTCCTCCAGCTCCTCCGAACAAAGCCCCCAGCCCACCCTGACTCCTCAGCATCTGCAAGTAGGGATCATCTGCTGCTCCTAGCCTTCCTCCTCGAGGGTTACCTTCCGAGAGGATGCCGAGAAGGTTGTTCATCTGCGAAACGAGACGCGAAGGAGGGAAGAGAGAGGTGAGCTCGAGCAACGAGGAGAAGCGAGGAAGAAGAACGCACGATATCCATCAAATCCCCACCAGGAACCTCATTCCTCCCAGGCACAGTATTCGATCGACTTGGACCTCCAAGCGAAGGTGGGTAGTTGTTGTTGTTGTTGTTGTGAGAGCGAGCTCGAACGGGATCCATCGAGGACGCAAGGAAGCTAAAAAAAAGAGATATCAACTCCATCTCCTCCTCGCACGAACAAGAACGTCCTGAACTCACTCCGCAAGGGTCGGAACTCCCTCCATATGCGACGTTCTCAGTGGTCCAGGCGATCCTTGCTCAGCTCCGTACCCAGCTCTCCTCCCACTCCCACCCGAACCTCCTCCGATGGTGATGCTTCCTCCTCCCATTCCGAAGCGGAAGATCGGTCCTGAAGCTGGTCGATGACGCGAGGAGGAAGATGAAGAGGGCGTTGATGGATAAGGGTGGGCTTGAGGGGGAGGTTGAGAAGGGAAGGAGCCGGGAAGGTCGCTGAGAGAGGCGAATGGCGAGTCGAAGCGTCAGAGCTCGTTCGTTTTGAAGCGAGAGAAAAAGGATGAGTGACTGACTAGGTAGGATCCTCGTCGTTGTCGTCTAGATCTTCATACTGTAATCCGAAGTCTCTTGGATCTTGACCGAGAGGAGGAGAAGGAGGGTCGTCGGCGTTGACCTTCGTTCGTTCGAGAAGGAGTTCGAAGAACATCAGTCGCTGGCTCTCTTCAGATCGCTATACAAGACAAGAACTCACACTTTCCAAGAAGTCGGAGCCACAGTTGGGGCAGATGTTCAAGCCGTCGACCTGAGGAAGGAAGGACCGGGATCAGCGTGAGGAAAGGGAAGGAAGGGAGTCGTGGAGGGAACGTTGAGCTCACGTTTCGAGGATCGATTTGAGCTTCGCACTGTAGAGCGAGCGCAAACTGAGATCAGCGAAAGGTTGGAACGAGATGAGAAGAAGAGTACTGACCTGATGACAGAACCAAACTTCAGGCATCTTTGTTTGGAGTTTGGGCGGAAGGAGAGGGTTGGGAGGGAAGGGAAGGACGAGCTCTGGCGTTCCCTCTTCCGCAGGCCGGCCTCTTTCTATATTTCTTGATCTTTCGACTAATCTCTCCAACGCTGAAGAAGATCCGTCTAACATACAATCCTGCAAAAAGTCTAATCCTCAGTCGTCTTCGAAGAGTCCGGTGTCGGCAGCTTCGACTTGACCAACGTGGCTTCCATCTCCTCCCAGATCTTCCTTCCGAGAACCTCGTCCTCCAGGAGAGCAGCAGGGACTCTGAAGAAAAAAGGTCAGAACATGAAGGAAGGCGGAAGTCAGCATCGAAGGAGGAGGGGAACGAGAGAAAGAGAGGTTTCGACTCACCCAGCTCGACCGCAATCCTTGACTACGCCTCCCCAACCGACGGTCGCTGGAGGAGCACTGAGCGAGAAGAGGATGGACTGAATGGTGTTGAAGGAAGAGGGAGACACGATGATGCGAAGAGGGGAGATGGCGGACCAGCTGTGAGAGGAGGAACGCGAAAGAAGAGTCGGTAAGATGGAAGTCGACGCGGCGGGGAAGCAACGAGCAAACGACTCACAAGAGCGAGAACAACGAGTTGTGATTCCACTGAGTCCAAAGAAAGGGTTGCAGTACCGACGAGGAGTGCCATCCAGGAGCGACGGAAACGGCGAGGACGTTCGACCGACGCTTCTTCCTGAGGACCTCCTCCGTCGCCTTCTTCGCCTTCTCGCTCTCCGCTCCCTCCTTCTTCTCCTCGGCCACCTCCACGATCTTCTCCTCTCCCTCCCCTTCTTCCTTAGGCAAATAACTCTCATCTGCTCCCTCAGGAACTCCTCCGTCTTCCACAATCGCTTCTCCATCCGACTTCGCCGCCAACGCGTCGAGGATCCGCTGGAGGTGCGAGCTGAAGATGATGGATCGAACGGCGTGGTAGGACTCCTCGAGAGCGTGTGAAGACGTGGAGGTGGGGGTGGTAGAAGGAGGAGTAGGGAGTGGGTGAAGAACGGGCGAGGTAGCGAATCCAGCTGGGAAGATCGGGTGGATGAGCGTGACGAGTCGGATGGATCGAGTGGAAGTTTTGGTAGAGTTGAGGATTTGAGGAAGGAAGAGGGTGAAGAAGAGGAAGCGGGAGTGCTCGTCCTCCTCTGGGGTGAGGTATCGACCTGGTTCTTGAGACGGGGCGACCTCCTGCTCGTCGAGCAGCGATCCAGAGAGGAGCGTCTGATCCTGTACCGATCCGACACCGTACGCCCAAACGACAGCATCGACCTTCCTTCCTCCAGCTCCAGTATCTCCCCCTCCTCCTTCCACCTTCGCCCAGAGTCTCACGAAAGCCAACATGTCCGCCTCCTTCCTAGGATCCATAGCTTCGGCGCTGAGGAGCTTCTCTCCCTCACCTCTCGAGCTCATCCCTTCCCTCTCTGGTTTCCCCTCGGGCGCTGAAGGATCCTCGTCCTCTTCCGGCTGAGGTGGGAGGAAGGATTCAGTCGTAGGTGTGATGGAGGATCGAAGTTGGATAGCGTGGAGGAGAGTGAGGAGGTTTGGAGGGAGAGAAGGAGGGAGATAGAGCGTTTTGCAGTTGAGCGAGGTGAGGTGGTCGAGAAGGGAGAGAACTTGAGGTGTAGGAGGTCCCTGGAGACCGCAAGGATAGCAGATCAAAGAGAAGGATCAGCTCTGACGCCCTATGCTAAGAGATCGATTGAAAAGCTCAAGCTAAAGAGAGAAAGGGAAGGGGACGAACGACGACGATGACTCTTCGCTGTCTCCATTCTCGTTCCCAAGTGCACTTCCTTCCAGCCAGCCACGTTCGAAGCCACAGGATTCCTATGGCTGCGACGATCCAAGGAATGTAGGCCCTCCAAGGGTAGGAGAAGGACACGAGAGTAGCCACGATGTGAATAGCCATCAGGGAGGGGAAGGCAGCGGAGGTGGAAGTTGGGAGGGACGAAGCTCAACCGATTCCAGATCAGCCCGTGCTTTCCCCTCACCTGCATCACCCCTCCCCTTTCACATTTATTAATCTTCTAGAAGGAAACAGGAGTCATCATCATCGCTCAACAACCTCGGATCTATTTCTCACTCGCCGTAAGTCCCAGCTTTCGTAGAGCCGCTGTCTTCCCCTAGCTTCACCCTCCCTTCCCTCCCTCCCCCGCCTTTCCAAGCTCACTCCCGCTCCCCGACCCTTGATATCTTTCAGTTCAACATCATCACTACATCCATAGGTCTCTCGTGCTCCTAGATCAGCTTCCTGAGGTCGCAATGAAGGAAGTCATCTTCCAAACGTGAGCTCGACCGTTCACCTCCCTGCCCACACCTTCGCCTCTCAGCCTCGCGTCCTTCCTGTCCTCCGAACTGACCTCTCTCTTGGGTCTCGCATCTCTTCTTGCTCCAGGAATGCAACTTTCATCTCCGGAGGCCTCACTACTGCCATCGCAGCCACAGGAGAGCTCAGGATCATCGGAACAACGAGCTCAATAACAGCTCCTCCTTCCCGCGACTCATTCGTCCTTGTCGTCGATTCGCTCAAGCTCAGACATCCCGGTGAGTCCGTTACACTTCAGCCTACTTGCTAGCGTAGACGAGCTCTCATGGACGCGTGCTGATCAGCTCGTTTTCTGCCGGATGGTTTCAGTCTCGTCGACCAAACTCGAGCCAACCAGGGACAAGGACGTCAAGCTTCATCAAGCCGTGATCAAGCTCGCTGGCTCCCTAGAGCTTCCGTTCTTGACCATCAGATTCAGTAGTGGACTGGGTGAGTATTCTTGAGTCTCTGGGAAGTCCTTGAGACAAGTAGAGATGCGGAAGAAGGTGTAGAAGGGGGGAGGAGGATTCGGCGAGACGAGCACGTCCACTCGAGCGATCCAGCCAGATATTCAGAGGAAAATCTTCGGCAACACTAATTGTCTTCAACCTTTTGCATCCCACCTTCCAGATCTCGAGACCTTTCGAGACATCATCCAACCTCCCTCCCGCGACGCGTCGGATCTCGTTACCTCACCAGGAGCAGCAGAACTCTACGACCCTCTGCGAAAACTCTCTCTCTCCTCCGCGAAGACGGCATCCTTCTTCAACGACCGAGAAAGTTTGGTTGGTCCCTGGAAGGTCTTATTCTCTCATACAGCGAGTGAATTCGATCGTTCTCCTCGCGTCGTCGGAGACGAGAGCTGACCCCCTCCTTGCAGTTGGACAGTATCGTCAGGAAAAGTCCAGTGTAGCCGAGATCATCCGAAGGTCAGTTTCAAAGGCATAGCTCCTTTTTTGGGTGTGCGAGACGTCGAAACTGATGCGTTTCGTCTTCCTCCTCTTCCTTCTCTTCTCCTCAGGAAACTAGAGTATGTGCTCTCGATGCACCAGATGTAGCATCAAGCTATGCTAATATACCTCTCGTCTCAGCTCGATGAGTCGTGGAATCTTCCACGGCGACGACGGGAAACTCCTGTCGAAACGGAAGGGAATAACGGGAGTCCCAGTTGTTGAGGCGAAGTTGACTGGAGACCGGAGGTGAGTCGAGCCCTTCAGAGTCCTATTTATTCAGATCATGAGCTGACTTGAACGGTGAAAACTATAGGATCGTCTGGTCGATCGACATCTTCGAGGACGAGGCGAAAGGAGTCGACCTTCAAGGTTCGTCCTCCTCCTTTCCTTCTCCGCCTGAGCTCTCGATGTACTGATACAGATCTCGGCTGGCAGTCATCCACGTCTGGGGGATTTGGACTCATGTGAGTCTCGGCTTGGACTTCATCGAAAGAGAACGAGCTGACCGACGTCTTCTCCCTCGCCCTCCTTTTCCAGACTCAAATCGCCAGGAAGGTCTGGCAGCAACTCGTCGATCATCCCTCCCGATGCTCGAAACTCTTCATCGAACGTCGAAACGCCGGTATCAACACTCAGAATCGAACCATCAATGTCCCAAGGAGCTTCGAGAGGAACAGTCTCCAGCTGAAGCACGACGAGTTCATCCCCGAGTTGCTCGACGACGACGGCTCAACTGAGGAGGACTTTGACGAGGTACGTTAGAACAACTCCCCTGTATGTCGACTGCTTTATCTCGATCTGACTTCTTCGGTCCTATCCCTTTTTTTTGCAGCTTCATCGCCTTCTTTCGTGAGCTTTCGTCCTCGCTTCGTTTCCCTTTCTCTTTCTGAAGCTGATCTCTTGCCATTTTCGACTCAACCACAGTCTCGAGAAATTCACAGAGTGCTCGAATGCTGCGTACTACTCTTTCAGATACGCTGCCTCTACCAATCATATCTTCTCCCTTGCGTGAGTTCAGTTTCGACGACCACTCGTCGCGTCCCGAATGAATCTAACTCGTTCCATGTTCTCATCCCCTTTAGGCCCAAGGAGCAGGAGATTCTCAATCACGATGGATCGGTCTTCGTGATTGGACGGGGAGGAACTGGGTCAGTCTTGCACGTCCTCGAGTGGAATTTTCCTTCCCAGTTCTTTGACGCCTCCGTCTGTCTTTCTTCACTCTCCCAGGAAAACAACGACCATGGTTCGTCTCAAAGGAAAGGTCGTTCTCACATCTCTCGCTTACTCTCTGCTTTCCCTCTCTCCTGTAGATGTTCAAACTAGTCGGCGTCGAGCGGTCGTGGAGGAAGGACGAGGTCAACCGATCTCCTCGCCAGCTTTTCGTCACTCAAAGCTCCGTTCTCGCACAGAAGGTTCAAGAGTCCTATCGACTGATGTAAGTGATCTTCCCTCACAGCTCCCTCGACGATCGTTATCTGACCTTGACTCGGTCCTGCAGGTCCGAAACGCTCGACATTCAGGATCTCTCGGAATCCGAACGAGTCGCTCTCGCCAAAGACGACGTCGACTCTCAAGAACGACCCGAGCTTCTTCCCGTCTACTCGATGGACTTGACCTCTAAGGTCTCTCTTCCTGCCAAATGGTCGGAGCTCGAGGATAAGCACTTCCCTCTCTTTGTCTCGTTCGATCAAGTAAGTGCTCGACGCGTCTTCTTCCTTTCCCTTCGATAACTTCTCCAATTTCGTCATCCAACGCGTGAAGATACTGACACAAGCTTCTCGAACTTCGTTTAATCAGCTCTGTACTCTCCTAGAAGCCGATCTAGTTCCTCTCGACCCTCCATCGTCCAAACGAGAACGGCTCGTCGACTTCCCATCGTTCAAAGCAAATTATTGGCCTCACTTCACATCAAAGCTCATCGCCGGGCTAGATCCAGTGCTGGTCTGGGGCGAGATTCTAGGTGTCATCAAGTAAGCAGTCTTCTGATCCTTCGAGAACCGTCGAGTGCTGAGATCTTGTGGCTGATCCTGGGTGATGTCTTCTCTTTCTTACGCTTCGAAGGGGTTCCGCCAAAGCCGTGGAAACAGGCTGCCTTACCAAAGACGCCTACACCGACGAGCTCTCCAAACGATCTCACTTCACTTTGGCTCACAAGAGGGACGAGATCTACCAGATTTACATCCTTTACGAAGGGAGGAAGTCAGCTCGGGGAGAACGCGACGCGGCGGACAGGACGTACTCTATCATCCGAGGGTTCAATCAGAAGGTCGCAAAGCTCGTCTTGTTAGATCGCGTCTACGTCGACGTTCGTCTTCTCCTTTTACCTCTCGCTTTCGTCGCCGTGACTCTGACCTGCTTCTTCTTTCCTTTTTCGCTCAAACAGGAGGCTCAGGACAACTTGATTATCGACTGCTCTCGTGAATTGAACTTCTTGACCGTCTTCTTGTCGATCGTCTCTGAGGCTGACTGGCTTCTCGTCTCTTTCGTCTCGTTCAGTCATTCGGAAACTTCTCGCTCCATCGATTTTCGGTGCCTTCTACTTCGCCGCCGACGCTGCTCAAGTGATTAGTGCTGGATCGTCCTTCAAGTTTAGCGATCTCACCTCTCACTTCTACGAGGAGGAGAAGCTGGACGCCCTCAAAAACAAGCGAGCTGCACGTCGTCCAGGAAGCTTCCAGGTACGACTGCTCGAGCTCGTCCTCGTTTCTACCTTTTATCTTACCGCCCCTTCCATTTTCCATCTCCTCTAGCTCACTCGAAACTACCGATCTCACGCCGGAATCTGCGAGGCCACCGATGAGCTCGTCTCCCTGCTCAACACGTTCTTCGTGGGATCGGTCGACCAACTCGCAAACGAGGAAGGCCTCGTACTCGGTCCTCGTCCTACCTTCTTCGAAAAGAGGAAGAATGATGCGGAGGAGTTCCGACTCATGTTCAGTGGAGAGAACTCGGAGGCGATGGAGTTTGGAGCAGATCAAGCTATCATCGTGCGAGACGAAGGCGAGTCTCGATTCTTCCTCGAAACTGATCCCGAAGCTGACTACCTTTTATTCGGTTTTCTTGATGTAGCTGCGAAGATGGAGTTCCAACAGCTGGTGAAGAACAAGAACGTCGGAATCGTTCTCACGATCCTACAAGCCAAAGGTCGTTCCTTTTCCATCCGTTCTCGCTTCGTTCGAGAACTCGAAACTGACGCTCATCGCTTTTTTTACAGGATTGGAGTTTACGGATGTGTTGCTAGTGAACCCCTTCGCCAATTCGACTTCCTCCGTATCTCAGTGGAGACTAGTTCTGTCAGAAATCCCAGGAGAACCTTCGCCGGAGTTCGACGCGACGAAGCATGGTGAGCCTCTTCCCTTTCTCGGAACGAGGACTTTCGCTGCTGTCTCAAGCTCGGCGAAGGCCCGAAGAATCTAGGAGCTTACCTACAGTTCCACGGGTTCCCTGACTCTGACTCCTCACCTTTTAGCCTCGCTCTTATACGAGCTTCGTCTCCTTTACGTCGCTTTCTCTCGTGCGCGTTCGACGGTTTGGATCTGGGTGAGTTCTCTCGTCGTTTTCTCAGTTGTATTCCAATTAAAACCTGACCATCCTTTTCATTCTTCAACCTCAGGACGACTCCGAGAAGGCCAAACCTATGAGGGTTCGTTTATGGCCCTGTGCGAGCTTGAGAACAGCGCTGACTCTTTTCTCCTCTTGCCACGACGATACAGCGACTTCTCGAATACAAGAAACTCATCCAAATCATCTCCTCGGACCAAGAACTGCCTCGTCTCGCCACCGCTTCAACCAAGGAACAGTGGATCGAAAAAGGACACGAGTTCTTCGCCGCCGGATTGTTTTTGCTGGCCTCGGAGTGAGTCAGAGAGACGTTCGCCTCTCGAAAATTCAGGGCTGACCACATCCTCCGTCTCGTTTAGTACCTTCCTCAAGGGTGGTGCGTCAGTCGAGAGCGAGTGGTGCCTGGCGACTCAAGCTTTCAACGACGCGATGGTCCTCGACTCGTCCTCTGCTCGAGCAGCTCCGCTTCGATCCGTCGTCACCTCTCTCTGCGACATCGCTCGGAGGACCAACAAGCATCAATCCTTCGTTCAAACCAACGTCCTCTCTACGATCGAGAGGTGCTTCGAAGAGCTAGGAGAGCCCAAATCCGCCAGCGCCATTTACGAATCGGTCGGGAAATTCGACGACGCCGTCCGGATCCTCAGATCGTCCGACGCTTCCGACCTCGAGGGAGCCGTGGATCTTTGCCTTCGCCATAAGCTGAAGTTGAGCGAAGAGACGTACGAGACGGTCATCTCGGTGAGTGACGATCGTCATGTCTACTCTGCTCTTCGAAGGGAAAACGACTGCTGATCTCCTTGTCTGCTCATTTTCTTTCTTGTAGGATGCGAAGTCCACTTATCTCGATGATCATGGTGCCTGGACGTGAGTAGATCTCCAAGAGACTTGATCGCATCAGCTGAAATCTTCTTTCGTCTTGTAGGAAATCGGATCGCCTTTTTCGCTCGGTCGACGAACAGCTCGAATGGATGGAAGCGAACGAGAAGGTCGCCTACAAGCCCGTCAGTAGATCAGCTCACGTCGTTGCGGCCAAAGAAAGACTGAAGCTGACTGATCATTCTTACCACAGGATCTCCTCGTGAGGCTCAAGAGGTTCGACGAAGCTGCATCGTTCGCCAGGGAGCGTGGAAAGAGTCGAGACGCGTCGGATCTTCGGCTCCGGTCGAAGACCAAGATGAGCAAAGCTCGAGCTCTCGCATACCTTATCGAGGCTCTCTCCCTGACTGCTCCGCTCGGAACGCCTGTCGAGGTACTCAACCAGGAGGAAAGGAGGACCATCGAGGGATTGGTCTCTTCAGCGAAGTCGATCCTCTCCCGAGCAGATTACGACGCAGGGGACGAGGATAGGTCGAGGAAGCAGCACCTGGTACGTCCGGATTGTTGAACCTGTATCTCTCTCGTAGCTAACTCGTCGTTTTTGCTTGAGCAGGTCCAAGTCTTCGAGGCAACGGCGTCGAGGAATCGAGAGAGCCTCAGATCGGCGACGAAGAATCTTCTCTCTTCGAATATGGACGCCGTTAGCCTCTTCGCCATCGACAAACTCCTTCATCTCTCTTCCTCTGGGCGATTCTCCCTGTCGGAGGGACAGGACATCTGGGATCTATCCCTCACCTTCACCTACGCCCTCATTATCCTCCGAACCTTGGATCTCCAAGACCACCTCCTCGCACCCTTCCTCGGTCTTTTCCAACTGAAGGAACCTACCACGTTCCGAGGTGAGTCTTCCATTTTGTCCACGTCTCGTTGTTTGGAGCGCTGCTGATGAATTTCCGTTTCGACAGCTGCTCCTCGTTCTCGCCTCGCTCCGCCATCGACGAAGCCGTGGGAGGAGGCTGATCTTCTCAATCGAACCAAGTCCTTAATCGTCCAACTTCGGCAAGAACGGAGGAGCTTCGCTCTTGAGCACTTCAGGGTCTCCGACTCCCTCGTCAACACCCCAGGAGCCCCGTCCTCCCTCATCGACCTTCCTTCGAAGGCGTCGTTCCTTTCACTCGCCTTGATGACTAGTGTCGTCTTTCACGAGATTATGTACGTACATCTGTTACAATTCTCGTATCTCCCCGACTGACCTTTCCTCTTTCAATATCAGCTTCGAATCAGAGACCCGAAACTTCGCAGGCGACGACCGTTTGGCGAAGGAGGCAGGACATCTCCTACACGAGTCAGTTTCTTTCTTCAGTCCTCCTCCCTCGACGTCCTACTCACCAGCTCTTCTCTTGATCTTCCAGCACCAACTACTGGCTCCAAGTTCTCTCGAATCTCTTCCTGCCTCGCTCGCTAAAGGCTGGATCAAGAACGAACCTCGTCGTCGGATCAATTTCTGGAAGCGAACTCGCTCTTCCCATGATCGCTCACCTTCTCAACACCGCTATCGACGAGCTCGAGCCTTCTTCGGAAATGGGACCTTCTAAGCTACTTGAACGCATCATCGTTATCGTGGAACTTCTGGATGCTCTCCTCCCGGACGAGCTGAAGAGGCTGGTCGTCGCGTCGTCGTTCCCTCAGGACCCATCCTTCGGGAGGCACAACGATCTCAAATCCTTCGAGGGGAACACCATCCAGCTCCTCACTTCTTACTTCGGTATCATTCGATTCGGTCATGGAAGTCTGGAGGAGTTCGTTTATGCCGGGCTCGTGCTGTCCCAGTAAGCTCTCGTCGTCTCGTCGTCTCGTCTCGGTTCCCAAAACAATCCTCTCGATACTGACGATGTTGTTCCGTCGTCGCTGAAGGAGGATCCAGATGCAGGCTTCCACTGCCTTCCCTCTTCTGATCGAGCTGGTCGAACGTACCATCGTGTTGTTGGTGGTGGGAGTTCGTTTCAAAGAGTCGATGTCGTTGGTGAGTCGACGGCGGCTTTCGTTCACTCCCCCCGGCCATTTTCGAAAACTGACCGCGTTTCCATCTGTTGTCGTCTCTTTCTTCACCACAGAACGGGTTAGAACTTCACCTGTCCCTCCCATCGTCCCAGTCTCGTCCGTTAAACTGATCAAGTTCCATCGTCGCCTTGCCTTCAGATTGACCGCCCCCCTCTCGCACCTAAAGAAGATCACGGAATCAAAGCTCTCATTCAAGAAACCGCCGTCCGAACTACTTCTTCGTCGTGTCCGAATCACCCTGCGTGATCTCATCGCCGGACTCAGCGACGTTGGCTCTCCCGACCTCCTCGAACGAGCGTGAGTCGTCGCGTCGTTTTGAACCTCGCATGCTCCTTTACTAACCTCTCTTCCTTCTTCGATAACTTCCAGGTTGAGTCTTGCGGTCTTCTTCGGAGAGCTGGACGTTGGAGGTCGAGAGGATTTGGTGCAGCAGTGTCGAGAACTCGACCGACCAGGGACGCAGAATCGGTGAGTTCGAACTGCCTCCCTCTTTCCCTCTTCCTCTCCCTGCTGACTTTCCCTCCCTCCTCTCTTCCCCAGCTTTACCCGAGCTTACACCTGGCCAGAACTGGTCCAAGCTTCCATCGAGATCCAACCCAACTCCCTTGACCCAGTCTTCACGCTCATCGACGCAACTCCCTCCTCCTCCTCTCCTCCTCTTCGTCTTGGATTCAAACCCACCGCCATATCTCCCCTCCAAATCTCCTACACTTCCTTCGACGATCTCCTCACTTCCCTCGTCTCCGTCTCTACCTCGGACGAAGCTCTCGCCAACGCCTTCAAGTCTCGTCGTCCAGGATCTGCGAGCGTCGCAAAGCACGGCCCGTGGGATCCTCTCTCCTTCGTCTGGCACACCCCTACGCCTGGATCGAAGGATGCAGAGGATCCCATCATCGAGCTCTCGAAACCTCTCGTCTTCACCAAAGAGATGCTCGATCAAAACCTCTCGAGCGAGGACGGATGGACGAATACGCCGGTCGTTTCGACAGGGAAGGAGGAGGTCGAAGTTCCTTCGGTTCGAGGTGCGGTCAAGGGAGAGGAGGGGAAGAAGGTGGCTCCGAAAGGAGTTTCCAAAAAAGGAGAGGAGGTAGAGCCCTACCTTTCGGGGAACAGTTGGAGGATGGGATGGGGGAACGGGTTGATTGAGAAACGAAATTAGGACGCGTTCTGGGTTTACGACTTTTCTCTTTTCGTCGCTGTTATTTCGTAGTTTCCTGGTTTCTTGGTCTTTCAGTGTTGTTACGCCTTCTTATGGATTCGGTTCTCGTGGAGTAGCGTCCTTCGGAATTAGAGAGGAAAAGGAAAGGAAGAACGAGATAAATCGACGGTGTGCGAGAGATGGCCCGACTCTCTCAAATGGTGGGTCCTAGCTCCATCTCTCTCTCACTGGCAGCAGCAATAGGTTCAGACTGTCACATGTGATAGAGGAGGAAACGGAAATAGACTAAAGCACGAAAAGTAGCGACAAATGCAACGAATCGACGCGTCTCTCCTCAACGCGACTCGCCCACCCTTTCCAGCTTCAAATGAAGAGTCACCGACGTGTCGGTATAGTCCAAGAGACCCTCCACCTCCAGAAGAGTGATCAAGTCTCCTTCCACCTCCTTTATCGCTCCTGTATCCCGAATCACTCTCAGCGTCCACTTCGCCCCAACTTCGATCTCGTCCTCTTCCTCTCCAGCTCCCAAACAGCCCTCGAAAGGAGACGTCGTCTCAGGGAGTAGCAGAACGGATGTCTCTCCTTCGAAGACCACCTCCTCGAGTCGCTCCCATGCTGCAGTGAAGCTCGGGATCGCGGTGAGGGCGACCGGATCGTTTGAGATCGAAGGGAGGACTGGGAAGTGAGCGCCTGAACTAGTTGTGATTCGGAACTGCTTGGGGTTGAAGAGTCGAAGGGCGAGATCCCACTGGTGGAGCCTACTGAGGTTCATTTGGAGGTTGACGCTAAGGGAATCGACGTTGAGGAAGGGAGGTTGGTTGAGAGGGAGGGAGTCGAAGGGAGAGAAGTCCGGGCGAAAGCTTGGGGAGTAGAGATGGACGTTTATGGGCGAGAGGAGGGTTGAGATCTGAGGTGATTTGGGAAGGTCCGTGGATAGCTGTTGGGACGAAGGGAGCGGGAGGGAGAGGGAAGGTCAGGTCGAGTCAAGATGATAGTGCGGAGGGAGGAAGAACGAGAGAAGGACTGACCCTGGAGGTGAGAAACGACGCTGTGGCTTTGATCGAGAGCCCTAACCTCTCGTAGAACTTCTTCAAGACGACCTGGAGTAATCTACGAGAGGTCCTGCAGAGACGAGCGAGCGTTGGAGGTTCGTAGCGGAAAGCGAGAAGGATCTGGTCGATGATTTCGTCCGGAAGGAAGTCGAAAGACGCAGGAGGTCTTGAAGAGACGAGAACAGGAAGGTTTCGATGCGTGTCCTGTACATGAGAACAGGAGAGCTGGAGTCAGAAAGGAGCGGAAGGCACGAGAAAGAAGGGTGAGAGGGAGGCGAAGGTGAGCTCGACTGACTTTGGACCAGACCCATCGACCCGTCTCACCGCCTTCCGAGAGTCTTTCCCAAACCCAAAATCCGGTAGGGAAGACCTTGGCCTCGAGCTGACGGATGAAGACGTCCTTGGATACGTTCTCGGACGAGATTCGCGCGACGGTGGAGGAGAGCTGGAGCATTGAAGTTGCCTGGGATTGGATGAGGGCCGCTTGATCGGCAGCTTGCGCTTGAAGCTGAGCGATCTGTGCGGTGATGAGGTCCATCAGAGGAGAAGAGAAGAGCTAGAAGAGTGGAAAGAGAAGAATACAGCTGGGGAGAGGGGGATGAGGTCGGGAGGGAAGAAGGAGGAGGAGAGAGGTTCGAGCTCATCACCTTCTTTTGAACCCCAACGGCTTCCATCTCTTCCTCCCTCCACCCCCTCTTCCTTTCGAACTCAACTTTTCAAGCTCACAATCTTGACACGAACATGTCAGATTCAAGCCTTCGACGGTTATTCCTCTGGATTTTGGACGAGGTGAGCTGGCTTCTTCCTCCTTCCCTCCTGAACTCGAGCTCACCCCCATCTTTCCTGCCTTCCGCTCAAGACCAACATCATCGTCACGGCAGCAACAGGAGCCTGGCTCTTACGATGTATATTCGGATCAGGAGATTCGCCTTACGTTTGCCATCCTGCTTCCGCATTGTACTTTGTCGCAGGTTCGGTTTCTGCGTCCCTGATCGGTGAGCTCGCTCTTCCTTCTTTTCCTCCGTCCTTTCCTCTCTCCATCCTCCTTCCCAGGATTGAAGAGATGACAGTCCTCTCGACTCCAGGAAGATTGTCTACTGACACTCATCTTCTATCTCCAGCCAAACTCCTCAAAAAAATTCTTGCTCAACCTCGTCCTTTGACGCACAAACCCAGCTCCTCCTCTGCTCTTCGACGCAACCTCCTCGCTCGCCCCGTCAGCCTCTCCTCCATCCCTACATACGGAATGCCGTCAACGCACTCGACTACCATTACCTTTTTCAGCACCTACATCTTCCTCTCCCTCCTCCCAACCTCTCCCCTCGTAGGAACGGCAGCCCTCGTCGCCGGTGCGACGATAGCGTGGTCTCGAATCGCTCTCGGACATCACACACCTCCGCAGGTTCTAGCAGGAGTTGGATTGGGAGTCCTTCTGGGCAGCAGTCATTTCGTCGCATGGCACGGGTCGAGGCAGGTGGGATTCGTTGGGCTGCGAGGCGTCGGGGAGGGATACTGGGATTTGGCTGAGGCTGTTGCTGTAAGAGTTCGGGGACAGATGTGACGAGTTATTAATACTTGAAGAGAATCAGAGTTGAGAGCTGAGAGTGTGTACAGACTGACCATGTGGAGGGAAGAGTCCGAGGGGAAACTTCTGTGAGTCGCGTCGTCGTTCGCCGCCCTCCCTTGACAAGGAGAACGGAACTCGTTCTTGGCTGAGGTTCGTTTCCAGTGCTAGTGCTGACTTTTCCTCATCTTCATCTTCATCAGCGCTAGAAGAAGATCTTTTCGGTACCTCCATATCTACGTCGATCGCCTCACCGGGAATTTCGTCCGTCCGTTGCATCATTTTCAGCCCTCCCGAACGAACCTTGCTCCCTCTTTCCGCTTCTGGATTTCAACCACGACGACCTCTCTCTTTCTTATCTTCGTTGGGCCTTTCAGCCAGTAAGTCTCCTTTCATCCTATCTACACCTCTGCCTTACTTTCGAAGCTGATCTCGTCCTCGTTCAGTGTCGCTCCTCGTTCCTGTGTTGTCGCTCTCCTCCTCCTCAACTTCACCTCCCTCCCCAGCTCAAGTCGTCTTCTCCCTCCCCGACATCCTCTACCCCATTGCCTACTTCACCTCCCTCCTCGCCACTCCTCCTCATCCCAAACACGACGAAATCGAACGGTCCCGTCCCTCCCTCTCCGTCGACGTCCATTCCCTCTCCTCCCTGGCTCGAGTCAATCGAGCTTCGGTGCCTCCAGCCTTCAAACACCTTTACACCTCCATCAAGATCAGCGGCATCACTCCTCAAGCTCATGACTCCCGGTTGGCGAACGTGATCAGGACGCTCAGGTCGACGCAAGGATTGGAAATCCGGATGGTCGAGGTGGTCGGAGAAGGAGGACGGTCGAGGGACGAGGAACCGAACCTTTCCACTCTCTTTGGGTTGACTCCTCGACTCTCTACCCTCGTCCTCTCCTCGGAAGACATCCTCGGCTGGGGATGGGACTACTCAGCTCTACCTCAGACTCTCACCTCCCTCACCCTTCGTTCGGTCGACCTCTCGCACCTCCCTAATCTCCTCGCTCACACGCCCAACCTCGTTCGACTCTCCTTCTCCCCTCAACGCTACCGTCCCAGCAGGATTCCGGAATGGCCGGCGAGCTTGGCGTTGAAGGAACTGGATATTCAGATGCGTTGCTGTACGACTTCGAGGTCGAATCCTGAGCAGGATTACATCTTGACTTTGTTGGAGGCGGTTCGGGGGACCTTGGAAACGCTGGCCCTGACGACGGTCGATGATGGGTGCAAAGCTCACCATTGGGGAGGAGACGATGTTCATGTTCCTGTTCTCCAGTGAGTACTTGATCGCTCTCTCGAAGGGATGGGAAGGGAAAAAGAGGCTGAGATTAGTTTGGTCGTGCGTCGCTTCTTTCTCTCTCGGCGAGGCTAACCCTTCTTCGGCTTCTTCATTTTCGTTCTACAAACAGGTACCTGTGCTTAGCCCTTGCTCCTATGGCTAGCTCTCTTCGTCATCTCTCCCTCTTGGATCCAACTCACATCACGACTCCTCAAGATCCTTCGAGTTGGTCGCTCATTCAAGAGACCGTCGCGACGTTCGATTCCCTCGAGTCGTTCACTTACCTGTGAGTATTCCCCTCCCGTCCTTTCCCGATCAAATGCTGACTCCTCGTATCCTCGTCGTCTCATTTCGTCGCAGCGGAAAGAACCTCCAGCCGACCGTCCTTTCAGCTCTTCCCTCGACACTCAAATCCCTCAACATCCAATCCGCCCTCCCAGCCTCCCTCCCCTTCACCGTCGCTCCCGTCGTCCACTCCTACCTTCTCTCCCGATCCATCCTCAGCTCTGACGGTCAGCACTCTCGCTCAACCTCCCTCGTCAAGGACGACCTCTTCCACACCTCCATCAAGGTCAACGAGGTCGACGACGAGAGCGCTTCCTCCTCGGAGGTCGGACGCGAGGAGACCCTCCAGCTCCCGAAGAAGGCCAAGGTCTACATCGCACAAGGAGAGGACTGGAACTCGACTTGCGAGGACGACGTTGGAAGGCTGAGGGAGCTGATGGAGGTTGTTGGGGAGTTGGAGGTCGAGGGAGAGGAGGGAGGAACGGAGAGGAAGGTTGTCGTTGCTGGAGAGGGCGATGGAGGATGGGGAACGATCGGAAGGGGATGCGTGAATTGGGGAGTTAGAGTTGAGTGGTAGAAGTCCTTCGGCGCGCTCTGGTTGTATGGTTTTAGGTAGGTTTCCGTCGCTTGGTTTCGTTTCGTTAATACCCTTCTCTCTCTCTCGCTTCCTTTCTCCGTAGATAGTTAGTTGTCTAGGACTCGTCCAGGAATCTTTTTCTATCTCCTCCCTAGTCTTCATTTCTAGCAGCTCGTTACGTCGAGCATTTGGTCTCGCTCATCCAGGATAGTTTTCGACCGCGTCGTGTTCCCCGTAGCTTGGGAAGCTCAGAAAGACAGGTTCGGAGAGCTCTACAGAAGCGGGTGAAGATACAGAAACTGGGTAGGATAGGGCTTTCACTCTGAGGTTCTCAGGATAAGAAGAAGAAGCTTTTGAAGAGAGAGGAGGGCGACGTCGGGTTCTGCGTCCTCGTCGAGTTCAGCCCTCAGGGTTCTGGCGGAGCTTCGACCACTAGAGGGGGGTATGTGTAGTAAGAGTACGAAGACTCCAGTTATCTTGGACTCTGCTAACGGATCCCTCTAGCTCTACTGAAGCGAGGAAGAGTTGACGAGCGACGACGAAAGAGACGGGGGACGATGCTCCCTCTGCTCCCCGTCTCTCCTCTAGTTCGGCCTCAGCAGACCTCAGTCGCTCCAACTTGCCCTTTCAACCTCTCCGACAGCTCAGAGAACGCCTGGTAGACCATCCAATCTCCCTCCAAAGCCCTAAGCCTAAGCCTTCGTCGCCTCCGCCGGCTCGTCCACCACCTCCTTGAAGCTGATCTTCTCCAACGCCTTCACCTCCGGCACGTACTTCCAGTTGTAGTTCCACCCATCCTTCCCCGGGGTATCCGTCGGCAACCTCATCTCCCTAGGGAAGAAGCCTTCAACCTTCTCCTTCCCCTGCAGCACTGGGATCGTCGTCCCTCCGGTTCCTTCGTCCTTCACGGTCGCCAGATCGTACAGCGTCTTGTCGGTGAGACGAAGTTCCTCCACGGCTGCGAAGATGAGGTCCAGCTTCCTCTGGAGGGTTCGGGTCCTTGATCGTTCGCGATCGAGCTGGAAGGTGAGGTGAGCTCGTCCGATGGTTTCGTGAGCTTCTTCTGAAGGGAGGACGATGGGCAGTTTGGCGAGACGGTCGGGACGAGGGGAGGAGTAAGGGTGGGCGGATCGAAGGTTGGGTCGGATGGTGGGGTAGAGTTCCTGGAGGAGGTGGGAGAACGAGAATAAAGAGGAGAGAGAAGGTGGGAAGGAAGGAGGGGAAGGAGAAAAAGGTCAGCTTGATCTCTCCTTCCTTCCTTCCTTCCTTCCTTCTGCCGTTCCTTCAACTCTTCTCCCAACTCCTTCTCACACTCCACCCGGAACGGAAAGAAGGCGATTAGCTCCACTTACCTTCTTGAGGTTATCGGTAACGTTGTCTCCAGGCATATCTGGCGGAGGACCTTGGGAGGCCTTCTTCGTCTTCTCGACCTTCTCGACCTTGGGGGTCGCCTTGGCCGCTCCTCGAGTAAGGAGCGGAGCTAAGGATCGAGCACTCGTACGAGACGAGGAAGCGAGGGTGGAGGAGAGGAAGGACATGGCGTGGGTTGGAGGGTGCTGGACGTTGAGGAGAAGGAAGCAAAGGAAGGGAGGAAGGGAGCTGCTTGACTTTTCGCCCGAGCTCGTCTCCTTCTCCTTCCTCCTCCCTAACCGCATCTTCCTCTTTTCCTCAGACTTCTTCTTCTTCCTTCACCACATTTGCCATGGACGTCTCCGCTCAACTCTCTCAGATCCTCGAGCAAAACCGCCTTCAAGCAGCCTCCTCCAGCGTCCACCTCTCCTCCTCGCCCTCGCTCAAGCAGCATCCATCGCTCGTCTCTCGTCAGAAGACGATGCTCTCAAGCTCAAGGTCGAAGAGCATGATCGATCGTTCGTCGAGCTCTCGAAGAAGGCTGCACCTGAAGGACACTGGCTATGGGAAAGGAGGAGAGGAGGAGAGGATGGAGGTCGTTGGCTCTGGTCCTGCGTTTGTCTGCTTCTCTCCCTCTCTCCGATCCTTATTTTTCGAGGGATCACCTCCCTTCACCTGCTCAGGACAGTTGAAAGCACTGATTTGTCTGTTTTGTTGCCGTCTCGCGCGTACAGGAGAGCTACAGGACGACCTCGACTCTCCTCCCCGACGACCCTCCCACCTCCATCGAATCCCTCCCGAGAGAGCTTCTCGACCTCATCTTCTCCCTCCTCGACCGAGCTGATCAGGCAGCCTTGTGTTCTTCGTCCATAAAGCTCCTTGAAGTGGCTTCGAAGATGCTGTATGCATGAAACTTTACGAACTTTCACAATCTTCGTCGTCTTGCGAGAGCTGGTACGATCTCGACGCGTCGAGTCTCTTCCCGCTTGCTTCCTCCGGTTTTGGACGGGTCCGCTCAACTGTCGTCTCTCAGAAACTGAAAGAGACTAATTTTTCTCTGAAGAGATTCTCTCTTCGTATCTTCCTCTTCTGTCTCTGTGAGATCAGAGGCGAGAGAGGAAGACGCGTCGAGCTCTCTCATCTGCTCCTCAAACCAGTTGTCGGAACGATCATCTCGTGAAACTCTTCGCATCTAAGACAAAACAACGGGAACAATCAAGAAGCTAGACTACTCGCGCCCTTCAACAACCTCAACAGCCCAGCCTCGCTGCTCTCCCACCCAACTCCTCTTCTCCTCGTTCCCAACGATAATCCTCCCGCCCTTCACTCCCTCCCTCTCTCTCTCTCCCGAAAATCCAGCGAAGAAGGCTTCTGAGTAGCTCATCGTCTTCCCAGTAAGGTGGTAGACCACCTCGCTCCTCCTTCCTCGTCCCGACTTGAACTCCCGTGCCGACGACGCGTCGTCGAAGAATCCCTCCTCGTCGAAGATCGGGTTGCAGTCCTTGAACCTCCATTCCTTCACGTCCTTCCAGCTCTTGAGACGTTTCTGGACCTTCGAGTGAACCCGGAAGTGAAAGATCCATTCTCCTCCTGGGGGAGGGACGAAGGTGACGACGCGAGGGGAGAAGAGGGAAAGGAGCGGTGCGTGGAAAGAGCTGAGTCTGAAGTTTGCTGAAGGGAGGATGAGGGTGAGATTTTGGATTTGGATGGGAGAGGAGTCTTGAGGCTGGAGGGGCAGGTGGGTGAGGGATGGGAAGGGGAGGTTGAGGGTGAGAGATCGAAGGAGGGAGGAGAAGGGAGGAAGAGCAGTCGAGCTCGAGTCGAGGGCTGAACCCTCGCGGTCGTTCTGTCTCGATCAAGAAGCCCAAGAGCAGCAGGGATGAGTTGGAAGATTCTTCACGTCGAGGTATAGGGAGAGGGAAGGGAGAACTTACGAGTTTCATTAAGAAAGAGCTGAGGCTAGGGAAGGTATCCTTGACCTCGACCGTCCTTCGAATCGCGAGGAGGACTCGTGCGAGGCGTGAGCTCGACGAGTGCACGAGAGACCAGGCGACAAGGTCTCTGTTCTCTGCAAAATCCATGATGCAGCTGAGGATATCGAAGGGGAGGAGGGACATCGGTGTTGTTGTTGTTGGTGAGGAAAGGAAGAGAAGGAAGGAGACGCGGAAAGGGTCGAAGTTGAGAGTGAAACGATTCGACTGTTTCGAAAGTCAGACTTTGAGGCTGAGAACTGCCCCGTTCACGCTGCTGACTGGGTAGAATGGGCGGAAAAAAAATGCAGACAGTTAAATTCCGGTAGCATTCATGCGGTGGGAAGGACGAGAAGGTGAGCGTTCGAAGGGAAGAGCGGCGAGGGAGAAACGGAGAAAGCGCGTCGCCTGCCCGAGTCGCATTTCTATTCCCTCCCACGCTTCCCGAATGCTTATTTCGTGCACTAGAACAGTGGATATCTTTGACTCTGACCTCGTGATAGAGCTTGACGGCGGCGAGTTCGAAGAGACGGAAGGAGACGAGGCAGAGGGAAGCGAGGTCTGCAGGAGAGGAAATGAGGGAGCGAACGACTTGCTTGAGGGACTTCGATGGGAAGGAGCGAGAGCGAGGTTATGACGCGGTGATCTCGAGGCGTGGTGATGATCTTTTACTTCTCCTGGGAACGAGAGTGGAGGATGGATAGTGGAGAGGGAAGGGGAGGAAGGCGGGTCATTTGGGCGAGGGTGAGAGAAGCGGAATCGGTGTACGAACGAGAGACCACTCCCAAGCAGGAGTTTTCCCAACCTCTTCTACATCCTGGACCCAATGCCCTTCCGGAAAGACAGCGTGCGAGAGATCTCCTACGAGTCTCTGTTGAGCTTCTCTCCTCTGAGCCGCGTTCTTCGAGGTGAGGAGGGCGATGGATGCTTGAGCTTCGACGAGGGAAGTCTTTTGTTTTCGGCCTCCTCGAGAGCGGCGAGTCGATCTTTTGTATTCATCGGACGAAGGTGGAAGGTAGAGAAGGAGGGAGGAAATGAAGGAAGGGGAGGGAGGAGGGAAGTTGAAGCTCGACGGGATTTGCTTCCGCTTTTGATTTGGGTGGTCGAAAAAAGAACAGCAGATTAAATTTCTGCACTTCAATCAAACCAAAGACTGCCACAATGACTCGAAAAAATCTGCTCTCTCGGCAGCGAAGGGCGTGAGTTGACTCTGTTTGAAGTTGAGCTCGCCGAGCTCTCTCCCTTCCTCCCACCTTCCACCTTCTCCTTCCTACTCAACTTAGCACCAAATCAAGCCAAACAAGAGTCGCCGAGCTGTACACTCCTTCAGCACAAGATTGTTTTCGACTGGCCGCCAAAAGTAAGCTCAAATTTGCTCTTGGAGAAGGAAACGAGCAAGCGAAGATCTGATCTCTCCTCCCTTCCTCCTCCTAGCTCTTCCCCACCGTGAGCCAATCTTGTTCTTTCTGAACCTTGTAGGGTCATGTCTGTGTTAACGGACTGCTGACCTTGCATTCTCTGTGCCCTCTGTTGCAGTTCTTTCCGTTCGGTCGTCGTCCTTCCCTCCTCTCTTGGACTCGTTCCAACCCCGTCCTCCTTCTCTCCTCCCTCCCTCCCCCCGTCTTCTGGACCCCCGTAGCTCAACCCTTGCATCGATAACGCGAGTGGGTATATGGCGAAGAAGAAAAAGTCCGCCTTGCCGGCCGTCGCAAGGTAAGCTCTCCATCCTCTCGAGCTCAACCTCTCCTCCTTCCCCACCTTCCCTTCGCGTCTCTCTCTCTCTGACTCTTCTTTCCCTTCTCCTTCTCTTCTTCCAACAGGACTTTCGCTACGACTTCGATCCCCAAGAAGCCTCAACCCGTTGTTGAATCTTCACCCGAGGAGGAAGCCGTCGCCTCGGACGTCGTCGCTGAGTCGAACGGAGGAGGAGGAGGAGGAGGAGCGAATGGAGGTCCTGCTGCCGTCGAGGGAGGAGGATCAGGAGCAGACGCGATCAAGAAACCCGAGGAGGAAGAGTGGGAGAAGGAAGAGAGCTATCTCCAGGGCCTCGCAGAGAAGATGCAGGAGAAGGTAGACAAGGAGGTCGCCAGGGGAGTCAAGGTGAGCTCGACCGTTCTCTCCCCTCCTTCCTCCTCGAGATGGACCAATGCTGACCACTTCTCTCTGCCTCCAGACCATCGACTTCGAGAAGAGACAAGCTAAAGGCTTCGCCAAGTTCGATATTCCCGAGTCCATCCGAGAACGAGTCCTGGACCTCGCTCAGCAGGCCGAAGAGCTCGAAGGTTCGTTCAGTCTCCTCTCCTCCCATCTCGTCCCTCTTCCTCTGAACACAACGCTCATGCTCGCTCTTCTTCTCCGCTCGTTCCGATCCATCAGCTCCTCCTCAGATTGCCTCGACAGACTCGGAGAAGCTCCTTCTTCGCCTCGCCATCACCCATGGAATCTTGATCAAGGTCGGATTCGCGCCGGAGAGAGTCGAGGAGTGCTTGAAAGCCTTGACGGCTGGTTGGGAGCTGGAGGATGCTATGGATTGGGTGAGTAGGAGCGTTTTCCTCCAAACCTTGATCGAGACTGACCGTGTTAGACTTTATCGCAGCTCTTCCTTCACTGCTCCGAGGACGAGGTGATGCAGGAAGGAGACTTCGCTCCCAAGAACGGTAAGCTTTCTTCCTCCTTCCTCTCCCTTCCTTTCTCTCCTCTCATCTCTCTTCCTTTCCTTCTCGCAGATATTCCGATACCCTCGACTCCTATGACTCCTCTCGTTCCTACCACACCTCGGCCTCGAACACCTCCTCCCTCTAAACCTGTCGCCCTTCCTCCTACCACCCCGACTCAACCCACGAACGGTCTCCCTCCTTCTTCGACTCCTACCATCGCAGCGAAGCCTCGTGCACTCTTCGCCAACGGATCAGACAGCTCAGACGACGACGAAGCCGAACCGAACACCGAGTATGCCACGCTCAGGCTCAAACTCGAGACTCTCCTCGGTCACGCTGGAGGTCCTGGGAAGGGAAAGTCGGGTGGGAAGCAGAAGAAGGGACCCAAGAAGGGTGCTGTGGCTGTACAGGAACCGGAGGAAGCTGGGAAGATCAGGAAGAGGATGGAGGTGGTGAAGGCGATGTACTTCTTCGGAGAGAAGGAGTCTGGTGAGTCGACTCCTGCCGTTCGACTCGACGCGTCTCGTCGAGAGGACTGACCCCTTCTTCTTTTCCTTCGTTCCTGTCCCACAGATGCTGAGTATCGTGCTCTTAAGCAGAAGGCCGAGGCTGATCAGCTCGAAGCTCGACTCAGCGGCAAAGAGCCTCTCCCGTTGACGGAACCCTCAACTCCCCTCATACCGTCTCCCGACCTCGATAGCTCCCTCACCGACGTCTTCGACACTGTGCTCAACATCAAGGACGAGGATGGAGAACCTGAAGGTCTTCTATCGGTGAGTTTCAGGCCGCACTCCTTCCATTTTACTTGGTTCCCTGACGCGTCTCCTCCTCTTCCTTTCCTCCAGATGTTCGAAGAAACCGAAACCGACGCTACTACCGGCGACCTCATCACCGTCCGAGCCATGCCTCTCCCTAAATCCTTCGCTTCCTCCTCTCCAACTCCCAAATCCTCCCTCCAAACCCTCGTCGTCAAGCTCGACCGCTTTTCTCTTGTCGACTACACCTCTCTCTCCGGATCCTTCAGAGCTGCTCGAGTCGCCCTCAAGATCCGATGGGCAACTGGACGCCTCCAAGAATGGAGGATGGAGGACATAGGGTGCTGGACGGTGGCTGAGGCAGAGAACTACGTCGCGACGTTGGCTTTGCACGAGTTGAACGTGGTGGAGGGACGAGGAGAGAGAGGGATGTGGAGGTTGCTGCCTCCGGTGTTTAGAGACCTTTGGGACGAGCTGGAAGAGAAGAAGAAGGATAACGTGGATAGGGAGAGGAGAGGGACTTGGGCGATGTTGAGAGGAATTCTGGAGGCGAGGTTGGCGAAGGACGAGGAGGCCGAGTCGAAGGTGAATTCGACGCGTCGACCAGGAGTCCTTCCTTTTTCCTTCGCTCACTTTTTTACGTTGACGTTTGATCGGAACAGCCTGCAAAGTCCAACTTCAAGCTCATCCCTGGATTCGACTCTCTTCCTCCACCACCACCTCTTCCAGCTCCTACGATGACCGAGTCCGCTTCCGCTCAGATGCAGGCAGACTTCGCTCGAAGGCAAGCCAGTCCTGCTTACCAGGCGATGCTCGTAGGTCCATTCTATACTTTTCGGCCTCTTTTTTGAGCTTCGACTGACTCGCGTCTTCATTTTGTCTCAACAGCAACAACGTTCGAAGCTTCCCATCGCGTCCTACCGGGAGACCATCGTCAACACTCTCGAACGGTCTCAGATTCTCGTTCTCAGTGGAGAAACTGGTTGGTGAGTCGCACCCTCGCTTTCTTGTCGTCCCTCATGAACCTTTGCTGACTCGTTTCGCCTTCTTCTTTTCTCACAGTGGAAAATCAACCCAGCTTCCCTCCTTCATCCTCGAAGACCAGCTTGCAAAGGGCAAACCCTGCAAGATCTACGTGACGGAACCTCGTCGTATCTCCGCCATCTCCCTTGCTCAACGAGTATCGCAGGAGCTTGGAGACTCAGCGGGTCAGGTCGGATCGATGTCGTCGCTCGTTGGATACTCGATTCGGTTGGAGAGTTGTGTTTCGAAGAACACTGTGAGTCGTTTCTTTCCATCTCCTCCCTCAACAGGCCTTGAACTGACGTGACTATGGTTTCCTCGACACAGCGCCTGGCCTTCGTCACCAACGGTATCGCTCTTCGAATGCTCGAGGGAGGCACTGCTCCCAACGGAGGGAAGGGAACGGCTTTCGACGAGATCACTGTGAGTCGCGTCTCGATCCCTTCCAACATCGTTCTCGCCGACCATTATTTCTTCTTCTTTCAGCACATTATCGTCGACGAGGTTCACGAGAGGTCTATCGAGTGTGAGCTCTCGAACACCATCCCGTCTGCAAGTCGTCCGACGCTCGAACTGACTCTCGTCCCTCCTTTCCAGCCGACTTCCTTCTCATCGTACTCAAGACTCTTCTCGAGCAACGCAAGGATCTCAAGTAAGCGATCTTCTCTACCCTTGCATAACTTGAGCTCACATTTGACCTTCGGCTCTTGTCTCTGTTTCTCAGGATCGTTCTCATGAGTGCCACCGTCGACGCCGACAAGATCTCCGACTTCTTTGGAGGATGCCCTACCCTCTCCGTTCCTGGAAGGACCTTCCCCGTCAGGACCTTCTTCCTCGAGGATGCCGTCGAGTACAGCAAGTGGTTCATCAACGGAGAGTCTCAGTACGCCAGGAGATGTGAGTTCCGTCTTTGTCTCTCGACGCGCCCAGAGCTCGCATTGATTCCCTTTTTTTTCCGTCGCTCGTTTCCGTCACTTTCAGACGGAAGAAACCAGAAGGGACGACCGCCGAAGCTCGACTGGAACGAGGACATCCTGGGAGACGAGGACGAGGACGAGGACGGAACGAAGAAGGAAGCCGCTCCCGTCAAGCTCGAGAAGAAGTACGGAGCCAAGACGGTCTCTACTGTCAACTTCCTGGACGATCGTCTCATTCCTTACGATCTTGTGAGTTTTCTACTCGTTGCGTGGACTTCTTCGCCTTCTCGAGTGGCTGCTGATTTCTTCCTTCTTCATCCTCCCAGATCGTTCGACTCCTCGAGAGGCTCTGCTTCGAGGATCCCGCCTATCTTCAGTTCTCAGCCTCCATTCTTGTCTTCATGCCCGGAATGTGAGCCTTCCTTCGCTCCTCCTCTATCTTCGTCGGCGGTCTCGTCTCGTTTCTGACTTCCCCTTCTTCGACTTCGCAGGAACGAAATTCGACGACTTAACGACCTTCTTCAAGACCACGCCGCCTTCGGAAACGCTAGCAACTTTGTAATCTACCCTCTTCACTCGAGGTGAGTCCGTCTCCTGCGATCTCGTCGAGCTCGTCAAGCAGAAATCTGACGCGTCTCGTTCGCTTTGTTCTCTGAAGTGTCTCGTCCGAGGGACAGGCCGCCGTCTTTAACAACCCTCCTCCTGGAGTTCGAAAGATCGTCATTTCTACCAACATCGCCGAGACTGGAGTCACCATCCCTGACATCGTCTGCGTTATTGATAGCGGAAAGCATCGAGAGATGAGGTTTGTTCGAAGTCTCGGTCTCCTTCCCTCCTTCGGACGACCGATGCTGACACCGTCCTTCCTCCTTTCGTCCGTACCAGATTCGACGAGAAGAGGCAGATCTCCAAGCTCGTCGAGACCTGGATCGCAAAGAGTAACGCCGCTCAACGTCGAGGACGAGCCGGTCGAGTTCAGGAAGGTCTCGCTTTCCACCTCTTTACCAAACTTCGACACGAGACTCAGATGCAGGATCATCCTCTTCCCGAGATGCTTCGACTTTCCCTTCAGGATCTGGCTCTTCGAATCAAGATCCTCAAGATTAAGATTGGGTCGACGATCGAGGACGTCCTTTCGAGAGCTTTGGATCCTCCTCTGTCGCTCAACATCCAACGAGGTAAGTTCTTCTATGCTATCGCATGTCCATCTTTGAGAGCTGACCACGATATATCCCTCGACCCGGTCGTTTTCTCAGCCATCTCTTCCCTCGTCGAAGTCAAGGCTCTCACGTCGAACGAGGAGATCACGCCGATGGGTCGGCTGCTCTCGAAGCTCCCGATGGACGTTCATCTCGGTCAGTCTGCTCGCTTCTTGCTCTTCAAGATTTCATCCTCTTACTTATCTACTGCTTCCACCCTTTCCAGGAAAATTCCTCCTCACCGCCGCCCTTTTCAAGTGCCTCGATCCCGCTCTCACCATCGCTGCGACGCTCAACTCCAAGTCGCCTTTCGTCGCTCCCTTCGGTCTCGAGCAGGAAGCAGATCGAGCCAAGCTGTCGTTCAAGATCGGTTCGTTCCTTCGTCCACTGTAATCCCATCAAGGTCTCGCTGACTCTCTCTTCGTTTCGGTTCGAACAGACAACTCCGATTTCCTGACCCTCCACAACGCGTTCTCGAGTTGGAGGCGTGCTTCGGCGAATCCTAATTTCGTTCGACAGTTCTGCAGGAAGAACTTCTTGTCTCATCAGAACCTTCAGCAGATCGAGGAACTTCGGCAGCAGCTCTTCTCGTGAGTCGCATCGTTTCCTCGTCTCCTTTTCTCTCCTCTCGACCGGAACTCACTCTCGTCTTTGTTTCTTTGTATCTCTGCAGCTATCTTGTCGACTCTGGATTCGTCAACGTCTCAGACGAGGAACGTAACGCTATCAGCAGGTTTGTTCCTCCCTCCGTCCTTCCCTCGGCCTTCGTTCTTCGATCTTTTCGCTGACATCGTCCTCTCTTCTCGCAGATCTCGCTTCTCCCGTGGACGATTCCGCTTCCTCCCCATTCCAGCAGCCCTCGACGTCAACTCGGCCGATACGCACATGATTTCAGCAGCTCTCGCAGCAGGCCTCTTCCCCAAGATCCTCTCGATCGATCCTCAGAGCTGGCAGCTCAAGACGTTCAGCAACAATCAGCCGGCCAGCATCCATCCCTCGAGTGTCAACTTCAGGGTTAAGGCTATCGACTTTGGTTCGAACCACCTGGCGTTCTTTACGATCATGTGAGTGCTTGTGTTGGGTGATGGAGAGGCCGAACGAGGAGAATGCTGAATCGACTCGACGCGTCGATTTTCCTTCGTCTTTCACAGGCACTCGAAGAAGCTTTACGCCTGGGAAACCGGACCTGTCGATGATCGAGCTCTCGTTCTTCTCTGTGGAGAGGTAGATTTCAAGGTTCGTGTCCCTGTCCTGCCTTCCTCGTTCGGTTCGAAGCTGACTTTTCCCCCTTCCTCCTTACGTTCAGCTCGCCGCTTCCTCCCTCCAACTCGACCGAAAGCTCAAACTTCTCGTCGCACCCAAGACCCTCCTCGCTCTCAAGTACCTTCGAACTCAACTCAACTCGATCATCGCTACCAGGATGAAGGGGAAGGAGATGAGCGAGCAGCAAGTGGTGTGGTGGGGGATCGCGATGGAGTTGCTCGGGAGGGAGAAGATTACGGAGATAGAGTAGAGTAGGGTAGTAGTTCCGAGAGATCTTTGTAGAGTTTGGGATCTATGTATCGTTGCTTTTATAACAGCTTTCGAAGAAAAGTCAGATCGACACTTCGTCAAGCTGCTCGTTTCCTCCACTTTTGTCGCTTCGGGAGGATTGAGATCACGTGTTTTCACAGAAACTTGGTACCTTCTTCGACCTTTCCCACAGCTCTCAACAGTAAACTGAGACCTCATTCAATCCACCTCCGCCTCCAACTCCTCCCGCAAGTCTTTCAACCGATCGTCCTCGTCCCTCTCCTCCAACCCCATATGGATCGTTTCTAGTCCAATTCCTCCTTGCTCTACTGAAGGTAGTCCGACTGAGAGATTGATCCGGTGATCCGTTACTCGACCCTGAGCACAGACGGGAAGAAGCGAAGAAGAGGATCAGCACGAACGAGAGAAGGGTTGTTGAGACGCGAGCAGAGATCGTCAAGTCAAGATTTGGGCAAAGGAAGAGTCAAGTGTCGAGAATACGTACCTGTTGGTGGTTGTAAGTTCTGATCCGATCCGATTTAGAGGTTCCTCGAATCGAGGATTTTCGTTGAGCCTGAATTGCATCGTTCCGAGCTTGCCGACGAAGGTCCATGAGACGAGATCGGAGGATGACGATAGCAGCGGATTTGTTCTGATGAGACGGAGAGAAAAACATCGGAGGAACGAAAGAAAGGGGGAGAGAGCCGTCAGAGGAGTGAGAAACGGGCGCGTCGAGGACAACAGGGGAAAAGGAATCACTTCTGGTTGACTCCGTGAGTCTTGCATGTTGACGGTGATGTTGGTTGGGAGATGGACGAGACGGACTGCTGATTCGGTTTTGTTGACGTGCTGAAAGAAAGGACGAGGGAACGAAGAGGAAGGGCGAGGGACGCGTCAGGAGGAGGTTCGTGAGAGACAGCGAAAGATGAAAGGAAGCTCCACTCACTTGACCACCGGGACCACTAGCTTTCAAAAGATCTATTCGAACGTCCTTCATATCTAGAACGTCTTCCTCGACATCATCGCTCACGAGCGGGCCCGTTGGAAGAACCTGAAGACGCGTCGAAGAGTCGGAAGAGGTTAGACGCAGAAGCTTGACGCAGAGAAGGGAGTAACTGACGTAAACCACAGCAGCGCTCGTCATAATCCTCCCAGCTTTGTCTGCCTCGCTGATCATCTGCAGACGATGAACTCCCGTCTCCCATTTGAACCGCCCGTACACGCCGACCTCTCCATCTCCCCTCCTCCCTGCCTTGGGATCAAACACCTCGACACTGCACTCCTTCAACCCAAAGGTACCAGCGGCACTTCCAGTGATGGTCGTCCACCTTTCGTTCACGACCTTCCACTTCCAGCCTTCCTTGACGAACTCCTTCTCGTAGATCTTGAGGAGGTTGGCGATCCAGAGACAGCTGTCCGGTCCTCCTTCTCCTGGGGTGAAATCGATGATGATGGGTGCGAGGTTGAGGTGAGCAGTAGGAGATGGGTGCTGAGAGAGGACGAGATCACGAAGAACTGCCTGGGCTTTCTCGAGGGAGGTGAGGAGGGAGGGGAGGTCGGACGAGGCGAGCGAACGAAGTTCTGGATCTGGATCGGTTTGGGACATCTCCTCGGTTTCTTGATGAGACTGTGAAGAGAAGGAGAGTCAGCTCTATAGACGAAATGTAAATCTCAGCGTGCACACTCACTTTTTCCGCTTGAAGGACCTCCTCGAGCGCCTTCGACAAGGCTCCAATCTCGCTCCTGAGGTTCTCGACGTCTGCTTCTCGCACTTCCGAGCTCGCCGTCGAAGCACTTTCTATGGCGAGCATCTTCCGTTTGATGAGAGACTGAGTCAAAAAGACGATCTCATCCTTTTCGCTCGGCGTCCAGGCGGGTTTGACGTAGGAACGGCGAGAGAGGAAGGAAGGGAGGGAAAGGTGACGAGGTCGAGGATTCGGGCGAAGGAGGGAGGATGAGCTGAAGCGAGGGAGCGCAGATGTTGAAGGGAGCGTGAAAGTTGATCGATGGTATGACTGCTGACTCCGACGAGCGAGTAACCGAGAAAAATAAGGCTTGAGTGCCATGCGAGTTGGGAGGCAAACAAAAAGGAAGGAAGGAAGGTCGAAAAAGTCGAGCTCATCAACTTTCCTTCCTTTCCTCCCTTCTCCTCCAACCAACATGTCCTTCACCTCCCTCTTCTCAACCCTCAGGGTCTCTCCCAGCTCTCTCTCTTCGATATCACGCTCCTTCTCCACCTCTCTCTCTGCTCGAGCCCTCGAAGCCACCGTCTACGTCCGTCCGATCTTCCTCCTCTTCCTTTCCCTTCCCTCTCCGAGCTCACGCCTCCTTCCCTCCTCGATTTTTGCTCTACCAGGTCTCTCAACTCACCAAATCTGAAACCGCTGATGAGCTGAGATCTCGAATAGAGTCTGCTGGCCTGGAGGTTGTAGGATCGAGAATCCTTGCGTCGAAGGCCTCAAAGGCGGGAGCGGGTCTGGTGAAGGTGATGGCACAGGATGAGGTCCTGCTCTCCGATGTCCTCGAGGCGGTTCGGTCTCTCAACATCAAGTCGAAGGGTGAACAGGTGAGTCTTCTTCCATCCTGCTTTGTCGCCTCGCACCTTCGGGCTTTGGGGAGGGGTGGGGAGGGAAGGGATCCCGGAGCTCAACACGACCTGAGCTCTCCCCGTCTCGTCTCTTTCCCTCGTTGGGACGAGAGTTCTTCGCACATCGGGAGAGTCTAGCAAAGCAAAGGGCTGACCATCTGCTTCCCCTCGTTCATTTTCATCCTCAGGGAGTGTTCAAAGCCTTCCTTGCCTCCGATTCCCCTGCCGCCGGGCTCGCTGTGAGTCGCCTCTCGCTGGTTCTTCCCTTCTCAGCCTCTTTCTGATGTATAGACAGCTGATCCGGACTGCATTTTCCTCTCATCCAGCATCCCTCTCCCGATACCGTCGAGGTCCGTCTCTCCGTCTCTCTCTCCTCGCTCCTTTGCGTTCTTGTCTCGTTGCCTGACCTCTCCCAACGCTCCCTTCTTCCCTCCCTCTCTTGTAGATGCTCAACCTCCCCGACTCAATCAGCACAATCGACCAGATCAGAACTCTCATTCACTACACCGCCTACTCGGAAGCCTGGAACGTCAAGCTCGCTCCCTCTCCCGAGGACGCAGAGGGAAACGTGTTGAACTCGGATTTCCTCCCTGGGATGTGTGTTGTCAAGCCTACCGAGCTGAGGTTCAGGGACAAGCTGTTGACCTTCAGCGGGCAGGTCGTTGAAGAGGTGAGTCGTCTTGTCCTTGGTCCATGAACTCGAGTGCATCGGTCAAGACGACGCGTCGTTTCTTGAACTCGAAACTGACCGCGCTTGTCTTCGTCTGCTTGCTATTCCCTTCTTCCTTCTATCTGCTCTCCAGAACGAGATCGTTGTTCTTGTGAGTACTCAACTTCACCTCAGCTTCCCTCCTTGTCTCGCGTCGTCCAACTCGAGGGATCGCTCGCTGACCTCCTCCCCTCCCTTTGATTTCTGTCTCTCAGCCCCATCTCGCTGTCGAAGAAGACCAGTACCGAATCTGGTCACAGGCGGCGGAAGCTGAGGAGGTGGTGGAGGAGGAGGAGACCTCGGAAGAGCAGGAGCAGCCTCGGACGACGGTGTAGACTTCGGATTGATGAACGTCAAACTCTCCGTCTCTCTTCGGTTGTGCTAGTACGAAGGACTCAACGCGCATCCCTGAGCCATCATCTTTCTGAACAATGATTCAACAACACAGAGACGACTTCCTCTTTTTGTCTTAATGTGACTCGGGAGCAGGTCCGAAAGCTGAGGTCGACTACCACTCTCTCTCTCCCGTGTCCATGACTCCCATCTCCTGCTTTGTTCGAAAGAGGATTTTCTCCTCCCTCTCCACCTCAAAACGATACGCATCTTCGGTTTCGCCTCTAGCTACTCTCAACATCCCTCAAGGTACTCACGTCTTTCAGTATGGAAATGCACCGGGAGGCAAGAAGGGCGGACCCGTTCGACCTCTGCTCGAGCTGAAGGAGAAGGGCTGGAAGATCGAGGCTGAAGAGAAGTGGGCTGTTATTGGAGGAGGGAAGGATAGGAAGGTGCTCTTAGATGTGAGTTGCGTTTTGTCATTTGAAGAGCGAGAAGGCAGAGAGGGAGAAGAGCTCGAGCTCACCTCCTTTTTCCCTTCCTTCCCTGGATCCTCCTCTCGCTTCCCTTCTCGCCAGCTCCTCCTCACCCATCATCGACTCTCCCCACCTATCCCACCACCAGGTCGACACCCTTTCCTCTACTCTCCAGCTCCATCCAAACCCCATGCCTCAACCATCGCTCCCTTAGCGACTTCAGCCCTCAGCCCTCCTCCGATCCCAATCCATCACCTCACCTTCTCCCTCCCTCCCTCTCCCACTGGAGAATTCTCCGACTACACAGCTCGATACCACGCTCTCTTCGAATCGGATCGTCACACGCTGCTACAGACCATCAAGTGGATCTTGGATCCTGATCCTCTTCATGGAGGAAAGAAGGGAGAGGAGGAGGCGAGATGGGCGACGAAGGCGGTCGGGATTGAGCATCTGCTGGAGGTTCCCTTTGTGGGATTGAGTAATGGACAGACGAGACGAGCGAGGTTGGCGTTGGCGTTGTTGAAGAAGCCTCAGTTGCTTGTGTGAGTGCTGATTTTCTATGAAAGAGGAGTGCGTCGAGGGCCGAGAAACCGACGAGAGTGAGCGAGCTGACTCCCCTTCCCCACTCCCTTTCTCGACTGATCCGAATCATCAGCGTCGAAGAACCCTTCGCTGGTCTTGATCCTCAAGGCCGGAAGGAAGTCGCTCACGTTCTAGGCGAGCTCAGCAACGGCGGCTCAACTCGCGTCGTTCTCGTTCTTCGGGGAGGAGAGGATCTCCCTACTTGGATCACGGACGTCGTAGAAGTTCGTGAGCCCGCCTCGGCGAAGTTAACGTCGGGACCTGGACTTCGATTCGGAAAGAACGGGGATGAGAAAGGCTGGTGGGCTGAGAAGTTGAGGAAGGCAGAGGAGGAAGCGACTCGGTTCGAAGCTGCTCGGGTCGGGTCGTCGTCGAGAACGGAGGAGGAGAGGAAGCACGAGGGATCTGGGAAGGAGCTTGTTAGGATGGAGGGTGTGGATGTTTCGTATGGAGAGAAGCAGGTCAGTTTCGGTTTTGTTTTGCTCGTCGCGTCGACAGTCGAACGCTGACCGTCCTCTCTTTCTTGCCTCTCAGGTCCTCCACAACATCTCCTGGACCATTCGAAGTGGAGATAGATGGCATCTTCAAGGTCACAACGGTTCGTCTTTTCCGTCCCTCTTCTCTGTCTCCCTCCCGCTCACCTTCTTCACCTCCCTCTCTTCCCTCTCTTCCCACTCCCGCTTACCTTCCTCACCTCCCTCCCTTTCCACTCAAGGCTCGGGAAAAACGACCCTCCTCTCTCTCCTCCTGGGTGACCACCCCCGATCCTTCTCCCTCCCCGCCACCTCCCTCACCCTCTTCGGTTCCCCTCGTCGCTCCATCGCAACAACAACCCTCAACTCAATCATCGGTCACACCTCTCCAGAGATCTTCAAAGCTTTCCCTCGCTCCACCAACCTCACCATCGAGGACGCCGTCGGAACTGGCTTCCTAGGAATCTTCTCTCGTCGGAACCTCACTCTCGAGCAGAAGGAGGAAGTCGAGCAGCTATTGAAGGTGTTGTTCCCCGAGGAAACGAACGCAGGAGAAGGGTGGTCGAAACAGAAGTTCGTCGAACAACCTCCTGCGGTGCAGAGTCTGGTGCTGTTTGCTCGAGCTATGGCCGGGACGGGGAGTTCCCAGGGAGGAGGGGCCTCGAGGAGGAGAAAGGAGTTGGTGGTATTGGACGAGCCGTTTGCGTTCATGGAGATGAACCAGATCGAGCGGTGTAGGAGGTATCTGAGGGAGTTGGGTGGGAAGACGGCGGTGGTGTGGGTGGGGCATTGGGAGGGTGAGAGACCTTGGAGGGAGGAAGAAGGTACGTTCGATTCGACCGGAGAGAAGGGCGACGAGAGGAGACGCGTTCGAAACGCTGACTTTGTGTCTTTCGGTTTCGGGTGGAGCAGGGAAATACCTCAAGCTTCTCGCTGGACGAGTAGTTGAGGAAAGCTCCTAGGTTTGAATAGTGCATAGATCTAAATCGGATGTGCTATCGATGCTGTTTCTAAAACCCAACGCGTCCGTTCTAAGCAAGATCAAACCAAAGCGAATCTACTTCACGCGACACGACAAAAGCTCTCTACTTCGACGCAGGAGCTGGCGATCCACTCCTCGGAGTAGCGATAGGAGTAGGGACGGCGGAAGGAGGAGCTGATTTGGGAGGAGGTACGTCTCCGCAGAGCCCTCCAGGCTCGAAAGACGTGATGTACTCCTTCAGGAAGTTCTTGAAAGAGGCTTTGGCGGGGACAAAGTGGCCTGGAGGAAGTAAGTGAAAAGTAAAAGCTGTTAAGATTCAGGTTTGACGACGAGAGAGGGTTATAGACTCACCCCCGTCGTGCCTCTCGATCCTCGCGTCGTGACAGTTCTCCACCAGCGCCAACGACCTAGCCTCGCCGATGATGACGTCGACGTTTCCGATGATATGCAGGGTGGGAGTTTGCTCGATGGGGAAGTAGCCTTCGAACGTTGGGTTCGTAGCGACGGGGAGGAACCCTCCTGCGAAGATGGCGACTGCAAGAGAGACGGGACGGACGACGAAGGTCAGTTCAGACGCAGACGATGATAGTTGTTTAGGCGAGGGTGAGTGAAGAGTTGAAGAGTTGGATCCCGTGAGCGGAACGAGAGGAGAGAGGGAAGAGAGAGAAAGAGAGACGCACACTTGAAAGGAGGGAAACTCGACCCAGCGAACGCAGGGTGCAAACTTGGCTTCTCCAAGATGGAAGCGAGAATAGCAGCCATTCCAGCTCCTTGAGAGAATCCGAACACTCCCTACGAAACCAAATCAAACCTGGGATCAGCTCCTTTTGTTGTGTTTTTCAGCCCACCGACGTCCTCCCTCCTCCGCCTTCGAACTCACATCGAAGCCCTTCTCATCCTTATCCAGCACCTCCCTGAGGTACTGCACGGTCTCGTCGAACCCGACGTAGGTCATGTTCATCCCGTCGGATCCGGCCTCCCACCAGGATCGAGGGGTGTTCTCTGGAGTTTGCTCTTCAGGAGTTGAAGCGGCGGTGGAATCGAAGTCGGCGAGGGAGCCTCCGAAGGATGGGTTGAGAACGATGTGAGGAGGCTGAGAAAGAAGAATGAAAGGTTAGATCCTGCGAGAGGTGATGAGGAGGACGAGGAGGACGAGGAGGACTCACGTCGATGAAAACTGTAGATACGGAGCGGGGTAAGGGTCAGTCAGCGAGAGGGTTCTGTTGAGCTCGAGCTCACCTCCTCCTCCTTCCTTCTCAGTTTGAAAGCTCACCAAACTCGACGTCCTTTCCGCATCCTTTACGAAGAGCACCAAGTCGCTTGGACATGATGTAGGCGTTCTAGATCACCAGCAAAAAATGAAAGAAAAGTCAGCTTCGACAGGCGATTTTGGAGGGGGAAAGAAGATTGGGCAGAGTTGCGAGAAGAGTGAGCAGCTCACTTGAGTGTAACCAGGGAGGGCTGCAGCGACCAGAGACGCTTCTCGTCAGCTTCTGCACCTCGTAGATAGGAAGACAGCCTACTCACCAAGAATTCTAAGCATGTTGAGTTTTTCTGGGGGTGATGGTTGAGGGTTCAAAAGAAGACCGACCGAACCTGTTCAGCTCGGAATTCGTCCTTCTCCGTCTTCCGTTCACAAACACTCATCATGTCTACTTTCCCTTTCCCTATCCCTACGACGGGAGCCATCTCCTTCTCGGACTTCTTATCGGATCCTCAGTCCAACTATACGCTCAGGATCGCGGAGGCTACGTCGGCGAGGGCGAGTCTGAGGGGGATCTTGAAGCAGGAGAGGAGGACGGGCGATGGAGAGAGGGATGCGAGAGCTGTGGTTAACGTGAGCAAGATCTTCTTTCGGCCAGAGAGGAGTGGGTCGAGGACTATCCTGACTGATGATCTTGTTGTTGTTTTGATCTTGTTTCGATGGGAATGGCAGGCCGTCGAAGAGTACCTCCCTCTGTTGAGCTCCATCGTCAACTGCCTCGGAACGGACGACCTTCTTCTTCAAGCTGATCCTCGTCAGTTCTTCATCTCGTTATCTTATCTAAATCGGCGACTCTCTCATGCTCACCTCCATCTTATCGTTTACCTATCTTCAGCCTTCTCCTGGCGAACTACTCTCACCTCAACTCATCACCCGAACCCACCTCGACTCACCTTGCCTTCCTTCCTGGCCGAACAAACCTTCGTCCTCCTCACCTACATCTACTCCTTATCCAATCTCTCAACTTCCCTTCTCCTCTCTCTCAACCCAACTTCATCAACCTCGACTTCTTCCAGATCCTACGAACTGGATCCTACGATGTCTTCAGCCGAACGAAAGAAGAAGGACGACAAGCTCGGTCAAGCGGCTGATCTCCTCTGTAGAGCTGCTGGGATAGGAGAGTGGATGAGCGAGAGGGTCGTAGGAGAGTGGGAGAGAGAGCGGAGTCAGAAGGGTGGAGGAGGGAAAGCGAAAGGTCCTGTAGAGGGAAGCAGAGGGTTTGTGATGGGACTTAGCAAGTAAGTCGCCAAGGGAGAGAGACGTCTCTCATTCCCTCTCTCTGATCTTTCGTTGAGCTAACCTGACCGTTCTACACGTGTACCCTAGAATGCTCCTCGCCGACGCCCAACTCCTCTCCATCCGAAAACTCCTGTCCCCTTCCATCTCTTCCTCTCCTCACTCCGGTCCTCCCCTCTCCAAAACCCACCCGTCTCCCTCCCTCCTCTCCAAGCTCTACCTTCAAGTCCTCGCTCTCTACACCTCAGCTCTCACCCTCGTTCGCTCCTCTTCTTCTTCCGCCGGCGCAGGGTCGCTGAGCACCGACGAGCCCTTGTCGAGCCTCATCAAGTACCTGAAGGAAGGACGCGACTTCTCCGAAGCGATGTCGAGGAAATGGTTGGGGGTGGATGCTGGCGAGAACGGAAACGGAGAGAGGACAGGGGAGGCGATCGTTTGGTTGAGGGATAGTAGGAAGACGCTTTTGGAGAGTTCGGGGAGCTCGGGATCGAGTGGAGGAGTTGGAGGAGGAAGCGGAAACGGGGGCGGCAAGGTTGGAGGATTGTTCAAGAAGTCTGGAAGTGGTGGGAAGGAAGAGAAAAAGGAGAGGAAAGGAAAGTTTGGAGACGCGTTGGAGAGTGTGGAGAGTTTCTTGAAGGCTTATGAGAAGGCGAACGATCAGGTTCGTGATTTGCGACGCGTCGTTCCCTCTCTCTCTCACAGACCTAAACGCTGATCCTTCGCTCCTTTGCTTTCCTCTCTTCCCTCGAAACAATTGCTTGTTCTCAGGTCTACTTCTCCCCGCTTCCACCACTCTCTTCCCTCCTCCCTCGGATTCCAGCAGGTCGAGCCGTTCTCGCTTCGAAACCCTTCCTTCCTCCTCAGCCGCTTTTCGGACCTGGAGCGCCTGGATACGTCTCGAGAGGTGGGGACAGTGGAGACGGCGTAGAAGAGCTCGGGGAGGGAATGGGTGGGCTGCGGTTCGGTGGAGTCAACGGTGCTGGGGACGGGAAGAAGGACGACGAGGGAGTTGGTGGAGAGGGATACTTCTGAGCGGGCAAACGCGAAGAGGGTAAGTTATTTGGCTTAGGTTTCACGATTTTACGAGCCGGCTATTTCGACGAGAGAACGAGGCTGGGAACGTCGGCGAAAGAGGGAAGAGAAAGAGGCTGGCGGTCGAGTGTTCGAGTTCAAACCGACGCGACTGACGCCTTCTTTCTCTTTTCTTCTTTGTGTTCACTCCTCTTTCCCTTCAGCTCAAACGACCAAACATCAATCAAGCGCTCAAGTCAGTCTGAGACTCGACTCCTCTCCCTCCTCCTTCCCTTTCGTCAAACCGCTGGACTCGGTTCGCCCTCTTCCCTTGCAACCTCGACTCCCATTCTCAACCATTCATCGTCAACGGTTTCGACAGCACACGACTTTCATTATCTCAATCCTCAACTCAAATCGAGGTTAACCTACACCTCTCCTGCTTCTTTCAGCGGAACCACCTACCTCTAGTTCGTCCTCCGTCTTCTCGTTCTCCTTTTCGTCGACGTCGCGTCGAGCTCACCTCCTTCTTCTCTCCCTGCGCCCCTGTCTTCCAGCGGAACTTACGACGACATCGCAGCCCTCTGGTCCTCCGTTCCCGGATCCTACGAGCTCAGCGTTATTCACGGTTAGTCTCGTTCTCGCTCTCTTCGACGACCGTCCCTCTGGCCAAAACACGAAACAGAGCTCACGCGTCCTCGTCTCTTCCCTCCATTTCTCCAGGGCCCAGCTTCAAAGGCTACCACACCTTCCCTTGCGATTCAACTCCTACCATCTCTTTCCGGTTCGGTGGGAAGGATTTCACTATCGCAGTTGATGCGCTGAGTTTGGGGAAGGTGGGCCAAGGGAGTGCGGATTGCGTTGGGAGTGAGTCGACGTTCCGGGCTCTCTCGCTTCGTTTTCCTTTTGGTTTGCTGACCACTTTGCGATCTGACCTCGAAGATATCCTTGGGTGGTCTTCTACACTGAAATCGACGTGGTTGGGTGAGTGCTTTGAGTTCGGAGAGGGAGAGGAGATGGACGAACGCGGCATGTAACTAACCGTTCGTTCGCTTCTCTGGTTGCAGTCGGAGATTTAGTTTTTTGAGAGTGAGTGGTCCAAGAAATGTGTATCGCCTTCTAATATAGTCGCTGACCAATCAACTCTCTTCCTTCAGAAGGTCTTCTCGATCTTCGACGTCGAAAAGCAACGAGTCGGCTTCGCTCTTCCTGCGAGCTTGGTTGGCTCCTCTCTCTAGCTTTTATTTTCGCGATTTTCCTTCGCCGTCGCGTACTTTAGACTTTGCCCTGAATGAACAAAGTCATCTCGGAAGAAGACAACGAAAATCAAAGCATGTGGACCCTCTTTCAACGAGGGACCCTGGATGGACTATGATCTCCTTGCCACCTCAATCTTCTCCCCTTCGTCTCCCACCAGCCTCCCCCTCCCCCTCTTCTCTTCCCTCGTTCAAGATCGGTCCTCGGATCCTACTCGGCTTGACTGTAGAAGAGACTAAAAACCATAGAAGTTGAAGGACGAGACGGTGAGTGAACGTTTTCCTTCTTATCCTTCCCCACCCTCTCCTCTCCTTCCTCCCTTCCCCATCCCTCGTACGAAGGAGCGACGTTCCCACGACGAGAGATGGGAGTCAAACGCTGTTTCAAGGGTGCATACATGTAGCAGAGACGCTCAGTCTAGACGAGGAAAGGATAGGAGATTGTATAAGAAGGGAAGGGAGAGGGAGATCGTTACCGTCATCCCTCCCTTCAGCTTGACCTCGTTGGGAACTGACGATCCTTCCCTCCCACCCAGACCTCCTCCTCCACTACCATCTCCCGATCTGATGAAAGCAGTACTACATCGTCATCACTCTCCAGGAGCTTCCTCCCTCGACGCGGAATCCGACTCGGGAACGGACGAGTGGGATTCCTCAGACGAGGAGAAGCAACGTCAAGGACGTGTTCGACAGACGACCGGAGAGGAAGACGAAGCCATCTTTGAACGAGTGATTCGACAAGGAGACGAGGACGACGTGGACTACGACTCGGACGAGACTGGTGCGACCGCAGACGTCGAGGATGTCAACGACCTCATGGAGGAGGAGGAGGAGGAGGAGGAGGAGGAGGGACAAGACGTCGAGAGCTTCGCACTCGTCGCCTCTTACCTCAGTGAAGCTCAACAACAACCAAGCCGAGAGGGAGATGTATGGGAGGAGACGAGATCGTACGGTGGAGGATCTCGAGCCGGAGGAGCAGGAAGTTCAGGAGGAGGAGGAGGAGGGTCGGGAGGAGCTGGTGGATGGAGTGCGTTCGAGAACGTAGGGACGAAGGCGCTTCAGAGACGCGCTGGGACTGGGAACGGTGGGAAGAAGGGAAAGGGTTGGAGAGCTGCTGAGCTGCCTGTAGAGATCATCAGGTGAGTTCTTATTCCCATTCGCTCCCTTCCTTCGAGTTTGGTGAGCTCGAACGAAACGAAGGAACGAGAGTGCTGACCTCCACTCTTCTGCTCTCTCTCCCTCTTCCACTCTCTCAACAACAAAGTCGAATCCTCACCATCCTCGGAGATCGACTCGTCGGCGAAGCCTTCCCCGGTACACCCCAACATATCACCAGACGGTCGGTCCTAGGACATTCTCATCGATGGACGCTCGCCTACCTTCAAGCTCGAAACGGTCTTATTCAGCTCAGACTCGTTGGGAAATCGTGGAGAGCAGCAGGTGAGTGCAAATCTTCTTCTTTCTCCTCGAGTTCTCGCTCGTAGTTTCAGCTCGTACCGCGTCTCCTGGCTCTTCCTCGAGCTGATTCCCGTCGTCTTGTTTCCTTCGTCCCCGCGTCTTCCTTCAGTCGAGACCCTCCGCTTCTGGGAAACCCTCATCTTCACCTTCTTCGGACGCATTCAACCTGCCAAATTGCTCGGAACCATCACTCTGACGAACGCGAGCGCCTGGATGCAAGGGATCTGCGTCGTCTGTTGCGTGAGCGGCTTCCCTCGACCAACGAAGGTCGCCTACCCAGCCGTCCCGTCCCAGCACGGAAGGATCGCCGTCTGCTACAACCACAGCGAACAGAGCTGCAGTCGATGTCTCGTCGGACCCAGCTCGCTCCGGAATCCCTCCCACGAGGACAACGCCAAAGGCGTTCAGCGATGCGCGGCAGGAGAGGAGGACTGGTTCGGAGAGGAGGACGTCTCGAGCTGTCGTGACTGTCGAATGGAAGCTCTTCAGTACGCCCTCATCCAACGAGACGCCCTCCCGCTCGATACAGAAGACGACGAGGATCCCGCAAGGGACGTCTGGTACGATTACATCGTCATGGGAGAAGGAGACGCTGGGGCTACCGCCCTCGAGATGGTGGAGAGGAGATGGCTCGACGACCAAACCAAGTTCGGCGATCTTCTCAAACACGCTGCGATCTCTCGGAAGCTGGGACGACCCAAGAAGAGTGTCGGGGAGGAGATGGCGATGCGACGAATGTACCAGGGATACGACGAGGACGAGGACATGGAAGAAACCTTCGAGGACGACGCGTTCGAGGACGACGAATACGATACCGAAGACGACGAGATGCTCGACAAAGGGGATCTCGTTCAGGTCGCCGACATGGCTCTCAAGGACTGGATGAACCAACGGATTCTCGAAGGGCTCTGGATCTCTCCCGGCGAGCAGAGGATTCTCTCCGGCGGCGGACGACGACGCGACGGAAGGACGCCTTCCCACGGATTACCTCCCGCCTTCAACGTCGCTCAACCTCTCGTCCCTTACACTCGGCCAACTCCATCGAACCGCCCCCATCTTCCCGTCGTCTTCTATCATCCTCTCCCACCCGACGAAGGACCCCTCACCGCCGGAGCCGACTTCGTCTACGGCAGCTCGCTTCGAGAAATCCTCGCTCCCGCCCTCGAGCAGCTCGTTCGACTCGCCAGCTTCACCAAGGACCCGATCAAGACGGCGAGTTCGTGGTCGACGAACGACGTCGTTGCCTTCCTTCGACGTTCAGGAGCTTGGATCCCGGGAGGACTGGACTTCCTCGCTCCCGAGCTCATTTTGATGGAGAGAAGATCGTCCGTGTCGAGCAGGTCGAGCTTGAGCTCGTCGAACGGGAGCGGACGAGGAGAGACTCCTCCGAGTCTTCTTCAAGCAGCTCGAGGTCCTCCTCCTCATCCTCCTCCCTCGGTTCCTTCCCACGAAGCCCGACGGGATCAGAGCCCGTTCATCGGTCCTCAACCTCCAGCAGACCTCGTCGGCGGAGACGTCCCCTCGCCGATGCACTCCATCTCGTCGTCCCACTGCCACTCTCCCTCTTCCTCAACCACCAACGCGTCCATCTCGACTCCTCCCTCCTCGACCTCCCCACCAACTCTCTCCCTCTCTCACCCTCCACCCTCCCCTCGTAAACCAACCATCGGTCTCCCTCCCACCAACCCTCCTCTCCCTCGGTCCACCACCGGAACCAAAACCCTCCCTGGCGTCGCTCCCTCCTCCCTTCCAACCAAACGAGCGGCACCACCACCTCCTCCTCCAGCTCAACTCGCTCGACCCATCTTCCCCATTCCCTGCATCCCCGCCGAGGACTTCGTCTTCCAGTACCAGACGCAGAGCACCATCGACCAGGCCTGGTTCGACGCGTGGGAGCCGCTGAGGAGATGTCGTTGTGGGATCTGCCTGAGAGGAATGGGGTACCCGAACGGGCCTGCCAACGGAGGAGGAGGAGGAGCTGGAGAGAGGAACGGGAACGGGAAGAGGAAGGAGACGAGTGGCGGAGGGGAGGGTCGAGAACGAGGAGCGGGAGCGGGAGGAGGAGGAGAACGAGAGTGGGCAGACGTGCTTTCTGTTACTCCCGAGCAGCTGTTGGCGTTGAAGGAGAAGCCTCCCGGGGAGTTGGAGGAGCAGGGGTTCATGTTGATGGAGGACGGGACGGTGGTGAGGATTGCGCCGCAGGGAGGAGGAGGGCTGGGAGTCGAGAGGCCGAAGAACGCGTCGTCGGATGATGATGGGAGTGTGAAGAGGGCTAGGACGGATACGGCTTGATTTGGCTCGATGTAGTAGCTTCGTTCGCCTCGTTCTTCGATTTTCGTTCTCTTTCTCTCTCTTCGTTCGCACTTCGGATCTTCCCACTTCCTACTTTGCTTCTTCTCTCTTACACTGAATCCATACTCAACCTCTTTCCCGTCCTCTCCCTGCACTAGTAGCTGCCTTTTATTTTCATCTCCACGTCCTTTCCTTTCTCCCCCTCTCCCTCGACTCCCTTCGTTTCGTTTCGTTTCGTTTCTTTCTTTCTTTCTTTCTTCACTTCTTCTGTACTCACTAGCCACTATCTCCCTCTTTCTCGCTCTCGCTCGCCTTGCTTCTTTTTAACGATCTACGTGGTTTCGTCTTCTCCGACATGTTCTCAAGGTCGCCGAAGGAAAACAAGGAAAGGCCTCGACGCGTCGTCGTCTCGTCTCGTTTCGTTTCGTTCTCTCTTCCGCTCGATCAGTCGCAGAGGTCTTTCTTCAAGCACTTCGAGGGGTAAAACATAAGAACATATATGCAAAGGACTAAAGAGGTACGGAATCAGAGCTGGTTGGGAGTCTACACAAGCTCGAACGAAGAAGCGTCCTCATCCTGAACCTCCTCAACCGTCACCGCCTTCCCTTTGCCCTTCTTGTCCTCCTCCTTCACGTCAACCTCAACCTCCTTCTTCTCCTCGATAAGCTCAGGAACGAAGTACCCAACGACGGCCTCCTCCTCTTGATCGACAGCAGAAGCCACAGGAGGAAGAGGCAAGGCCGACGCGTCGACGACGGGAGAACCAACCAGCTCCTCCTCTTTCTCCCCACCCTCCAACCTCCCCAACTCTCTCTCCACCTCCCTAACGAACCGCCTCCTCTCCATCCTCACACCTTCATCCCCACCACTCTCGAGCCCGTCCGCTTCGGCCAGGAGTTTCTCGAGTTTGGCGGTGAGGTCGACGGGCGAAACGGCGTTGGACGAGAGGAGGAGGTTGAGTCGGGATTGAAGGAGTCGGAGGGTTGAGAGGGGTGAGGTGGGTTCGGGTTGGGTAGGAGGGGAGGGAGAGGAGGTGGCGGGTTGGAGGGTGGGTTTGGTGGGAGCGGGAGTAGGTTGAGAAGAGGACGAGGACGACGCGTGGTTGCGAGCCGAGGGATGAGGGATGTAGTGGTAGGCTACTTGGGTTGGTGTGGGGGTGTCGTCTTTGGGGATCTGGTGGGAGAGAGAAGAACGACGTCAAGTCAGCGACGGGAGAGAAGATAAACGGAAAGAGGAACGAAAGCGAGACAAACCTGTTCTTGCTGCTGCCTCGCCTCCATAATCTGAGCAAGAGCGAGGAGGTGTTCGAGTTTCTCGAGATCGGCGGCGTCAGGTTGAGTGGGCTGTTGCGGCTGCTGAGAGCGAAGAAAAGGGAGAAAGAGAGAGGGAGGTCAGGATCGATGCGGGAGGGAGGAACGAAGAATAGCGAGACGAACCTTCTGCTGCCGCTGCTGCTCAGCCGTAGCGTCTCGAATCTCCAAAGCCTGAGCAAAAGCAACAAGTTTTTCGTATCGAGCTTGATCTTCGTCGACGCGTCGATGTTGTTGAGGCTGAGGAGCGACGGATCGATCCTGAACGAATCGGACCTGCTGCTGTCGTTGCTGTTGCTGTTGACGGAGTCGAAGCTCGATCTGCTGCTGCTTCTGCTGATGTTGTCGCAAAAGTTGAAGCTGCTGTAGAAGAAAATAAAGTGAAGGAAAAAAGTCAGCGTAAGTTGGGACGTGGAAGCGACTTCGACGCGCTGACTGATCAAAGCTCACCTCGATCTGTTCCTTCTCCTCCCTCCTCCTCCTCTTCTTCTCCTGCTCCCTCTGCTCCAAACCTAACCTCTGCTCCCTCTCCTCTTTCAACCTCTCCTCCAAGTATCGGACCTTGAGTTGCTCGTACGACGGTTGCTGCTGAGGGACAACGTGGGCTGAGGACGGGTAGAGTTGGTTGAGTGACTGAGAGAACTCATCGAGGAGACGTTGCTTGTGGGATTCGATGGGATCGGGGTAGGAGTGGTGCTGTTGAGGTTGGTAGAGCTGCTGAGGGTAGTAAGCCGACGGCGACAGCGAGAAATAAGGGGTGGGCTGAACGGGAGGAGCGAATCGAGCCTGTTGAGCTTGCTGCTGCTGCTGAAGGTAAGTCTGGTAAGACGAAACCTGCTGGAGCTGCTGAGGTTGGTACTGCTGAGGCTGAGGGTAGTGCGAAGGGGAGTAAACTGAATCGGGGATGTAGACGAGAGGCATGTCGAAGAAAGAAGGAGGGAGGGAGGTGTTGAGCTCGAAGGGGTGGGGTTTGGTGGTGGTGGGTGGATGTTGGAAGCTAGAAAGGATAGATCAGTTTCGAGGGTTTTATAGGACGTAGCCTCCACGTTGGATGAGCTCAGTCATCGCCTCGATTCATCAGCGGATAGAAGCAGAGAGAAGGAAGGCGTTTGGATGGAAGGAAGGAAAGGTCGACCGAGCTCGGTTTCGCTGACTGATGAGAGGAAAAAGGGATTTGAGTCCGTCTTGTGAGTAGGAAGTTGTTCTCTCCTTTCAACGCAGAGTGCTCGATCTCAGAACAGGTTTTCCGATCTAGTCTGCTCTATCACCTCTACAGAGTCGAGAGATAAAAACTCTCGTTCGACGCGTCATCCCCTCTCCCGCTCTCTCTTCCATTCCCCTCCTTCAAAACCACATGTAAGAGAAGAGGTCAACAAAGAAATCATTCCCGAAAAGCTTACTTAAAGTCGCTGGGAGCCATGTCAAAGGACCGAGAACTCTGTCGGGACGAGAGGGAGAAGAAAGGTGTCGATCGCACCCGACGGCTAGTAGTCTAGTCTCAGGATTGTTCTCTGAATCTTTGCGAAAAATTGAACGTTCATTTGCGGCGAGCTGGGTTCAAAGAGGTCGGAGCCAAAACCCCGAAAAGGAAAGAGAACCCAAGAGGGGAAAGGGATCTTCGAGACGAATGGTCTACACTTGGAGCCGATTAAATCGGCGGGCACTTTGAAACCGGCAAGCCGATTTTGAGCAAATTTGTGAGGATCGGCAACCGGCAGATTTTTCGGCGCCGATTCTGCCGATTCTGCCGATATACCGGCGATTTCGCCGATTTTTCGGCGAAGTCGGCGGTGAGGGAAAAGAATGAAAAGATGGACGCGTAAGACGCGTCGCTATGCAGCTTCTCCCCTTCCCTCCAACCGACAGCTCTTCTTTAGAAGTACCTACTCATGAAGGGATTACGTCCGAGGTCGATATCAGCGCCGAGGCCATCATAGAGGAGCCATCTTCACAGGAAGGATCCAACGACGAGGAGGAGGACATCGAGTCCGACGGTTGGACAGAGATTCTTCAGCTCATCGCTACTCACCCAACCACTCAAGAGGGAGAAATCGATATGATTGACTCGGCTCATAGTATCGGTCGCTTCGCTGCTACTGTGAGCTCGTTTCCAACCAATTTTTACTTCCTCCCCTTGAGGAGGCGAGCTCTCCCTCCCTCTTCTCTTTCTGTTTTTCTCTGCTCTACCCCTTCGCCCGCTCAGCTTGAACTTCCATGAAACCTTTCCTGACATTACTGTCTTCCCGACTTGTTCCACTATTTCTCTCAGTTCAACAAGGCCGACGTCAAACTTGCTTGCGAGCTGCTCGACGGGGAGGTCGCCGTCAATGTTGATCGAAAGATCTTCCGAGAGCGGGTCATTGCCACTCTGTCTCATCACATCTGGGAGTTCGGAGGAGATGAGAGGTGTGGTCGGGAGGTTCAAACTTACGTGAGGGTGAGTTGTTACTCGATTGAAAGCCTTTCGAACGACGGAGACAACCTGAGCTGACCTCTGTTTGTCTCTTTCCTTTTTCATCCACTTCTCGCAGGATTCCTGGGTCTACAGGGCTTGCGACGAGTTCTGGTAAACGTTTTGAGGGGGTGATAGCTCCCACCCCTCGCATAAGATCGATTTCGACTCTCTGTCGTCGCGTCTCTTTTACTTTTGGGTTCGGATGTTTATGTGCCTCTCTCTACTCAACTTCTCGCAATCAAATGTGTTCATCTTAAGCTTAGGCTCTGCTTTGAAAACCTGAACCTGTCGGAAGAATGGTGACGGAAGAAGGAGCCAGGACTCGACGCGTCTTAAAAAAGTGCTTCCTTCGGGATTCGAACGGTTCCGTGCCTCTTCCTCTTAACCTTCCCAAGAAGGGCGTCAGAGCCAAAACAAGGAAAAGATACGAGTCATCTTGGCAGGTGGAACCCGTAGGAGGGGGGGATATCTACGAGGGAGAGGTCAAGGAGCCGAGTGCCGATTATCGGCGCGTCGACTCGTCTCAATCGGCACTCGGCTCAAAATCGGCTCGCCGATTTGCAGGTTTTGCCGGTAAGAAATCGCCGATTTTTCCGCCGATTATCGGCGAAAAAATCGGCAGCGCCGGTTCGCCGATTTAATCGGCTCCAAGTGTAGAATGGTCGACGCGTCGAGCGAGCGAGTCCACCCCTCCTTAACTTAGCGGTTTACTTGGCGAGCTTCAGATGCTGGGAACGTATGGGTGTTGAGACTATTCCAAAGGGGTTAGACGGGATCTTTCGTTCAGAAAGGGAGAGGGTAGATGAAAGAGGAGAGAGAGCGAGGGAGGTTTCAGCGTCGAGGTCTTTTCAGGATCGAGCAGTCCTTTCTAGCAGAGGTAAATCATCTTACCCGCCATTCAGAGGTTTTCCGTTCTCCTTCCCGACGGGGCTGTCCTGCTGCGGTAGTCCATGCGAGAGGGGAGATCAAGAAACTTAAAAAGAGAGCCGTTCCGATCGATCCACCTTAAGAACTCGCGTTTCTCTCCCTTCTCACCCCCTCCCTCCTTCCCCTCCTCCTCCTTCCAGCTCAGGTTCAGGTCCACGTCCACTTTTCGCCTTTAACAGCCTCATCTCGGGCTCCGCTCCCCCAAGATGGCCAAAGGCAGAGCTCTGAAGAAGACGCGACGAGAGGTTCGTTCGTTCGAGCCCTTCCTCTCGCAAGCTGTTCGACCTTGCTCTTCTTCAGCCCAGGATTGACAATCTTGATCCTTTGGCTCTCCGCGTCCGAGCCCGAAAGGAGTACGACTTTGGTACACGGATGCTGGCAGAAGAGGCTGCACAGGCAGAGCAGGAGGCCGAATTTGAGGACTGGTGCGAAGATATGCAAAGAGATCATGAGGATCTGGCCAAGTTCGCGTTTGGCTCAGGGTTCGCCCGTAGGTAGTCGTTCCTGTTAGCTCGCCTCGTTCTGTTGTTTCTTGCGGTAGTAGACCAGATTGATGAAGAGTTGCCTACAGACGAAAAAGCAAAGCTCAAACGAAGGAAGGTCCAAAAGGATCAAGACGGACTAGCCTCTTTCGCATTGCTCTCACGACGACTTTTGTGCTGGAAACTCTCCCTTTCGATCCGAAGGAACAATCAGGCGTAACTCATTCCGTCCATCGAAAGCCTTCAGGATCAAAGCGAGAAGAGCGAAGCTGGTCAGCTCGAGATCGACGAGGAAGAAAGGGAGAGAGACGCGCACGCGGACTCCCTCTTCTCACTGGTTGACGTCTTTCTCCCCGCCCCAAAGCTCAGTGGCGACTTCATGTCCGTATACGAGAACTACTATTCTCCTTCCTTCTCCACGACACGAAGATTCGCCTTTCCTCGTTGATTCTCGGCGTGAGGAGAAAAACGAAAGAACCAAACAACTTTCATTTCGACGCGTGTCGTCTCGTCTTCCTCTTCTTTCCCCTTCCCTTTTCCTCCAAAGCAAGCCCAAACCCAACCATACCATCGGATCTAGAACTCATACAACTCAGGCTTGGTCGGATCCACCCCCGCAAACCCAACCGTCTTCTTCTTCATCGCGCTCTTCCTCGGCAACACCGTTTCCCTCTCCTTCTTCTCCTCCCTCTCTCTCTCCTCCTGCGAAACCTCAATCCTAACCCTCCCCGCTCCTTCTCCCAGCTGAACCTCCTCCGTCTCCCCATGCCCATGCTCGTGTCCCTCATGCCCATGCCCGGCATGGGGGTCTTCTCCTCCTCCGAGCGCAACAGGAGCCGTCGTCCTCCTCTCCCCTACTCCTCCTTCCACATCCAGATGCAGCGTCTCCACAACGAACGCTTTCCGTTTGAGTTTGAAAGCGAGGTTGTTCTGACCTCCTCGGCCACCGACGAGGGTGGAGAGTTTGGCGGAGGGAGGGGAGAGGGAGGAAAGGTGGAATGGCGAATGGAGGTGGAGGAGACCGTGGTGCGAGGGGAAGAGGAGAGGGAGGGTTGGGTCGGCTGCGAGCGAAAGCAAGGTGAAAAGGAAGAGAGGGGAGTTAGGTTGGAAGGTGGGAGAAGGGGAGGGAAGGAAAGAGAGGAGGAAAGAGAGAGAGAGAAGACGCGAGGGCGAACTCACATCCGAACCCTTCGAGCTCAACAACAGCGTCCGTCCCCCACATGAGTCGTTCTCTGAGTTCGGATTTCTGGCAGAGGTGGGCGGGGAGGGTGATCATGGCTGCTGTACGGGAGGACCGAAGGAGGGAGCGGAGGGAGTGGAGGAAGCGGTACATTTGCTGAGGCGCAACGAACGAAGGAAGAAGACGCGTCAGATCGAGTTCTTCGAGGGAAAGAAAGAAAAGAGGAAATCAAAAACAGCTCACAGTCATGCTAACGTCCCCGTACGAAGTAGAGAACAAGTTGGGCAATGCTATCCGTAAAGCTCGAGCGGGTTGTTTCGAGGTTGAGGCGTAGCTGGATTTGAGAAACGAAACGAACGAAGGGAAGCAAGGATTTTCAGCTCGGATCTTCACACCTCGGCTCGATAGTATCGATTGTATGACGGGACTAACCTGTAATCGCCCTCCTCAATAATCCTCTTCAACTCGAGCAGTACTCTATCGAGCTCACTTCCCTCGACGGCCTCCTCCTTCCCTTTCCCTTTCCTCGAGCCTGGACGAGCTACGACGTAGGCGAGCTGACCTGAGGCTTTGAGAGCTGCGAGCGTGGATCTGGGGATGTGGTGCGTTAGGGAGAGGGTGTAGTTGAAGGAGTTGGCTATACAAGTAAACGAAGACGAAGGCAAGTGAGCTCGGAGGGAAGGAAAAAGAAAAGCGAGCTCGAGCTCACCGGACGAAGACGAGCTCTCTACAGTCGTCTTGAACTTGCCCATCCCTCCGTATCTCCAAGCGATCTTCTTCTTGCCAACCTCCTCTTCCTCCTCCAGTCCCTCTCCATCACTCGCACTCTCTTCAGCCTTCTGATCAGGCTGTTTCTTCGCCTCCCACATTGCTCCTTCGACCAAGTCCTCTCCCTCCCCTTCTCCTCCAACAACCACCACTCCTTGTCCACCCAGAAGTCCCTGAGAGATCCAGTACCTCTGCATCAGTTTTCCCCAGGCGGAATGAGCGTCGGGAGTCAGAATCAACAGAGCAGAGGAGAGAGGTTGGCCCGGAGCGAGAACATCGTCGAGCGAGGCGAGACCGGTCGAGAGGTGAGGGAGGGAGACCGAGGGGAAGAGGATCGTTCCAGGGGGTGGAGCGGGAGCAGAAGAAGCTTTGATGCGGCGGAAGGAGGACATGGGTTGGGGGAGAAGATGGGAGTTGGGAGGGAGGAAGGAAGGAAGGAGAGGTCGAGCTCACGTTTTTTTCTTTTTCTTTTTTGGGAGGATTGCAGAGCGAGAATTTCGTTTCTTTCAATCTTGCTCCGTTGCGAGACTGGAGGATTGTAGGGAACATCGGCATCAAATCTCCGAAGCAAAAACCTTCCGACCTCTCTCCCTCCGAATCCAACGACGCGTCCAAACCCCCACCCATCCTCAACTCTTCCGCTCACGTCCAAACGCACGCGAGCGTAACACCCTTCTCGATCCGAGGGATGATGATGTTCGACTCGACCCGTTCTCGAAGCTCATCCAACAAGAACGCTTCCTCTTCCGTCGTCGTTCCGTCCTGATGTTCCGTCCAAAACCAGAACCGATCCGGTTTCGACCCTCCGATGGAGAGAGTGAACTCTCCTTCCTCTCCTTCAACGAACGGGACGGTCCCCGGCCCATCCAACTCAACCCTTCGGGGTTTGGTCCATTGTTCGGCGAAGTCGAAGAGGGAGGAGGAAGGGACGCGAACGACGGAAGGAGGGAGACCGTGATCGTGGTTGTTCGGAAAGAAGAGAACGAAGCGATCCACGGGGTGGAGGTGACGAAGGAGAGGTGAAAAAAGTTGAAGATCCGTTGCGAGGTTGGTGGTTACCACTTGAAGGTCGTCCACCGCGAGGGGCGAGGAAGCAGACGACGGTTCGAAGGTGACGCGAGAAGCGTGAGCGGATGGATCGAAGAGGACGACTTGCTCCATTGTACGAAGACGGGCGAGACGAGGGGAGTGGATAGTAGTGGAGGTAAACTGAGAGAGAGAGATGGAAATGGCCACAGGATCAGTCTAGAGAATGTACGAGAGACCAAAACGAAGGGCGCACCTTTGCCGCTGCGAACTTTCGCGCATCGTCCGCATACAAGTTCACACGGGAGTAGAGCTCGTGTGCAAGGAGATCGAAGAATCGAAAGCAAACAAGTGCGAGATCGAGCTTGTCCTCGTGCTCCAAGTAGGTTGTGATCTCGGAGAGGAGCTCGACGGGGAGGGAAGGGAGGAGGAGCGTGGGAGGTTGTCGATGTGCTAGGAGGGAGGAGATGCTTGAAAGACCATTCTTCTGTTGGATGTAAGCATCAGCAAGCGAAGATGAGACCCAAGTCAGTTTAAGGAGGTGAGGAAAATAGGACGAGAACGAAAAAGGAACGTACCAAAGACCATCGCCAACGACCCTCCTCCCTCCCTTCTCTTCCTCTCGCCCACACCCAGTATCCACTCGGGTTGAGCTCTTTCGAGAGGTCTCCGATGGCTTGATCCTGAGCCTCGACGACGTATCGAAGGTCCTGGTTCTCCTTCTTGAGAGTTGCGAACTGAAAGGCGACGTGATTGGATAGGGAAGCGAGAGAAGACTCGAGCTTCCGGTTTTGCTCGAACAGCTGGGAGAGGTCGGAAGAGAGAAGGTTCGTCGTCGCTGCTTGGTATTCAGCTGCAGAGTCTTGAAGTTCTTGAAGCTCTTCGAGGTCCATGGATTCGATGAAGAGGGAGGAGGTTTGGAAGGGGGTATGTTGGTTGGAGGAGAGGGAGGAGAAGCGAGCTCATGAACTTTCTTCTTTTCTCGGTTTCTCCCTCCAGCCACATTCCATTTTCACCTTTTCTCAAACCAGAATTCAGAGATCTCAGCTGGCTCCTCTCACCACTCGAGTCACCATCTCTACCTCTCCGGATCCGAACTTCGGTCTTCTCCTTGATCCTCGTGCTTTTCCTCGCATGGGTCGCCGTCCGAGTCACCTCTCTCTTCCTTTTCCTCCCTCAAAAACTCGGTTCCTTTCTGCCCTGTCTCTACTACGAACCATCATCATGTCTTGTTCAACTTCTTCCCCAGGGGACCTCGAACCTCCCCTCTTCACCCTTCTTACCCCCCGTCTCCTCCTGCGAACCAAACTCCCCTGCGACGCTCCCTCCATGTTCGCCATCCTCTCCTCCCCTCACTACCAACTCCACTCCCCTCAGCCTACTTCCGAAGCAGGCTCCCTTCGATGGATCGACCTCTCGAGGGAATGGTTCCACGCTCGGCCGCTGAGGAAAGGCGCGTCGCTCACCGTTGTTGATCTTTCAACGAACGAGGTGATCGGGGAGGTTGGGATGGGAGGGATTCGAGGAGTGAAAGGCGAAGACAAAGGAAGAGGCGGGGATGCTGGGATTGTGCTGGATGAGAGGTGGTGTGGGAAGGGACTGGCGGTTGAAGCGTTGGAGAAGAGTTTGTCGTGGTGTTTTGAGGCGGAAGGGGAAACGGGGGATGAGGTGCGTTAGAAGGTTTGTTCCTTCCCTCGTGTAGATGTGCTGATGACTGTTCTATCTTTTTCTTGCGCTGCAGGGAGGAGGCGTGGAATGGATCGAGATGGGAACGTCAAAAGAGAACGCGCCGATGCGAGGAGTGATGGAACGCGTCTTTGGATCTGTAGGCACCGAGGCTCCGATGCCTGAGAGTCGAGCTGGAGGGAGAGATGCTGCTATAGAGGTTTCGTACGAATTTACGAAGGAGGAGTGGGAGAGGGAGGGAGGGGCGAGGGATAAAGCGAAGGCTTGGTTGGAGAAGAAGAGACGCGCTTGAACTTCGTCGGTTTTTGCTAGTACGGAGACTTTAAAACTCGAGCATAAATAGGCTTATCTTTAAAAGCTTGATTCGTGAGGTCGTGTAACAGTGAGGCTCCTCCAGGTTCACTCCCCTCGCTTCAACGGCGACGTGCTTCAACGCGTCGCCCGAGCCAAACTCCAGAAGCCTGCTCAATTTGATAGAGGCGAGATGTTCTGCTGACTTCTTTTTTGCGTTCTGCAGGTTTCGATGAACACTCGTGGGCTCCGGAAGGACTGAGTAAAGGAAAGAAAAGGTCGCGTCGTCAGCCAATTTCTCTTGAAGCTCTCAAGCTCGTCAGTCTCACAGATATGGTTCATACTTCTACTTATTCGGACGATGTTTTTAATGCTTGAGAGTGCAAGACGGAGCTCTCGGGAAGCATGAGAGGACAAAGCGAAATGCGACTCGGGCAGGCGACGCGCTTTCTCCGTTTCGCCCTCGCCGCTCTTCCCTTCGAAGCATAGATGCTACCGGCATTTAACTTTCTGATTTTTTTTTCCGCCCATTCTACACAGTCAGCAGCGTCAACAACTGGGGCAGTCCTGGGCCTCAAAGTCTGACTTTCAAAACAGTCGAATCGTTTCACTCTCAACTTCGACTCTTTCCTCGTCTCCTTCCTTCTCTTCTTTTCCTCAACAACAACAATACAACGATGGCCCTCCTCCCCTTCGATATCCTCAGCTGCATCATGGATTTCGCAGAGAACAGAGACCTCCTCGGCTGGTCTCTCGTCAACTCGTCGAGCTCACGCCTCGCTCGAGTCCTCCTCGCGATTCGAAGGACGGTCGAGGTCAAGGATACCTTCCCTAGCCTCAGTTCTTTCTTGATGAAACTCGTGAGTTCTCCCTTCCCTCTCCCTATACCTCGACGTGAAGAATCTTCCAACTCATCCCTGCTTCTCTTGGGCTTCTTGATCGAGACAGAACGACCGCGAGGGTTCAGCCCTCGACTCGAGCTCGACTGCTCTTCCTCCCTTCTCCTCCCTCCTTCGATCTCTCACCCTCAACCTCCCCTTCCCGTCCCTCACCCACCTCCCACTCCACCCTCAGGACTCCTCTCCCATCCAAATCCAAAATCTCACCCTCATCCTCCCTTCAGCAAACTTCCGACTCAGCTCTTTCCACGCACCGCTCCTCTCCCTCTTCTCCCCTCGCGTCGTCACCTTCGTCCCTCCCCAAGGAGGAGAATGGATCTTTCACTTCCGGGTTCACTCGAAGGTCCAGAGACTTCTCAAGAGCTGGAAGGACGTGAAGGAATGGAGGTTCAAGGACTGCAACCCGATCTTCGACGAGGAGGGATTCTTCGACGACGCGTCGTCGGGACGTGAGTTCAAGTCGGGACGAGGAAGGAGGAGCGAGGTGGTCTACCAACTTACTGGGAAGACGATGAGCTACTCAGAAGCTTTCTTCGCTGGATTTTCGGGAGAGAGAGAGAGGGAGGGAGTGAAGGGCGGGAGGATTATTGTTGGGAACGAGGAGAAGAGGAGTTGGGTGGGAGAGCAGCGAGGCTGGGCTGTTGAGGTTGTTGAAGGGTGCAAGTAGTCTAGCTTCTTGATTGTTCCCATTGTTTTGGCTTAGATGCGAAGAGTTTCACGAGATGATCGCCATCACAACGGAGGTTGAGGAGCAGACGAAAGGGCTCGACGCGTCTGTCGTCTTCGCCTCTGATTTCACAGAGCCACATGAGGAAGACACGAAAACAGTATGCTTATTTGAGAAGACGGGCATCGATCTTCCGATTTTTCGGACTGACGAAAGTTGAGCAGATCCATCCACAGCCGAGTGAGGCAAACGGACAGAAAGACGCGTCGGAACGTCATACCTACATTTCCCCTCTTTAGTCTGTTCTTGAGGTCACTCCACCCAAGTTTTATTTCTTCTGATCTGGAGATCTTTGCTCTAGAGGTGAGTCTGATCTCTGAGACGAGCAAAGGTCAAATCGAGCTCGACGCGTCGACCGTCTCATCCTCTCTCGTTTCTTCTCAAAGTAGATTTCTACTTCTCACTGGGACCTCTGAGATGCTCCACATCGTCTCAAATTCTCTCCCTCCTGTCCTCATCCGTGACCGCTCGAAGAGTTCGGGAGGTCAAGACGACGAGCATCGGTCTTTGTTTACCTTTCTTCGTCTCGTCCTTTATTGCTACAATCCTCAAATCGAATCCTTCGCTCTCGTGTCTCGGTATTGATTCGTCTCAGCCTCTCGATCCAAAGTACGTTTCAACCCTCTCAGGTTGAGGGAGAGGATCTCCTGTAAAACACGTGTAAACAGGGCGAGGCCTTCATCGTCCCTCTCTGTCTCGCAGGAAGCTTCGCAAGAAGGAGAATGTATTGTGATTGCAGATCCAGCCTAGCACCACGATTAAACCAATGGACTAAGGAAGAACGAGAGAGAAAAGCAAGTGAAAAAACGAAACGAAAACAGACGACACAACGAGGAGAACGAGAGCACACGAAATATGGGTATCCGTGAGAAAGCCACGACGAACGAGAAAATGTAAAAGGGGAAATAATGAGATATGTAATAGATCTAAGTGCGTTAAATTAAACGGCTGCTACGACGACGGGTTGACGAACGACCTCCTCCTGCCTCTGATCCGACGCGTCCTGCCCCTGCCCCTGCCCCTGCTCAACTTGAGGAGAAGCAGACTCGAAGAACTCTTCCTCTTCATCCTCCTCCTCCTCTACCTCCCGAGGAGCCAACTCCTTCTTCTCCTCATCAACAACCGCCTCCCGCTCCGCAAGAGCAAGAGGCTCACCGACCTTCTCCTCCCGTCCATCACTCTCCTCCAACAACCACCCATGCACCCTCCCCACCTGCTCTTCCCTCTCCTTCTCCCTTCTTTGATCTTCAACTGCCTCCCCGACCTCCGAATCCGGCAAAGCAGGGTAGGGCACTCCCCACCTCGAAAGCAACGAGTCCACCAGCAACCTCGCTTCGTCGGCTGTACTGGCGTGAGCGAGGAGGGATCGGAGGTGGAGGAGTTCGGTGTGGGGGACGGAGGGTTCGGAGGGCGCTGGGAGAGACGAGGGAGGAGGAGGAGCGACGAGGGTGGAAGCGGTTGGAGAAGCCGAAGGCGAGCGGAGTTCGTTCGAAGTCGAGGTGGGTTGAGTTTCGTTGACGATGTCCTTCTCCTCCGGCATCGATTCTCCAACGATAGGCAAAGCAGACTTCAGCTCCTCCTCCTTCACCAACACGGGAGGTGGCGAAGCCACGGGTGTCGGAAGGAGGGAACTCTCCTCGATGGTCTTCTCGTTCGTCTCCTCCTCCTGAACGACTCGTCCCTCCTCCTCCCCGCCCCTCTCAATTTTCCCAATCGGCAACCCCAAAGCCGTGAACCCTTCGTGCTGGTCGTTCTCCAACTCCTCGACCTTCCCTCCCTCCTCCTCCTTAACCGACGCGCCAACAGCGTTTCCGTTTCGAAGCAGCCTGGCGGGGAATCCAAACGTCGGCGCGTCGCTGAGAGCTGGGGAGACGTCCGTGCTGGGCGAAGGATCTTCGACGGAGAGGCCATTGTGGGACGGGAGGGCTTGGGCTTGGGTTGGTTGGTGCTGAGGGACGACGGCGGCGTCTCGAGGAGGAGGTTGAGGACGGTTCCCTCGTGGTGGGCGGGAGGGAGGGTTGCTTTCGAGGGAGGGAGTGGTGGAGGAGGAGCGGGAAGGGATGCTTCCTGAGGCTGCTACTGCTGATCGATGGGAGGTTGGGCGATCTTGTTGTTGTTGGGGAGCGGGAGGAGGAGGAGGACTAGAGACGACAGCTCTTGGAGGACCTCTCGACGACGACGATGAGGAGAAGACCTGAGCTCCTGCGTTGTTGGACGACGACCGAGGAGGAGGTAGGTCGGGGAAAACAGACACGTTGGTAGGGAGGGGAGGAGGCGGCATCGACGACGACGACGACGACGAGTTTTGCTGATCCCTCGAGGTTTGGCTCTTGCTTCTCATCCTGGGAGGAGTCGGTGGAACGATGTCCTTGCTGGGGAGAGGTTCCGAGTTGTTGGCGATGAAAGGACCGTTCGTTGATCTTCCCTCTCCGGTGGTGATGGACGACGAACTCCTCGACCTTCTGACTCCAGGGATGAGCTTCGAACTGAGCGAGACCGACGACTGCTGCTGCTGGTGGTTGACGTTGTTGAGACTTCCCTTGTGGGATCGAGCCGAGTTGGAGTTGAACGACGAGGGAGGAGCGATGGGTGGGAGACCGTCCAAGTTGCTGTTGTTTTGCTGCTGCTTCGACGACGACGATCCCGTGAGTTTCGAGACGAATCCTTTGAACCTCCCTTCCTTCTTCGACTTCCCTCCTCCTCCTCCTTCCAATCCAGCATCCGAAGAGCTCAAAGCCGACGAGCTAGGCTGCGACCTCATCATCGACGACGGCGGAGGTCCATCCAGGAAAGCGATCAGATCCGCTGAACGAAGCGGTCCTCCCGCTCGTTTCTTCCTCCCGAGGAGTTCGTCGTCACTGTCGCCGTCCTCCTCGATAGCCTTGGGAGACCGAGGTTGAGGTCGGTTGAGCGAAGAAGGAGGAGCCTGACCGGAGAGGGAGTTGAACTTGGAGTTTCCTGGCAGCGAAGGCGAGGCTCGAACGACGGGAGGAGTCAAGGTTCCGCCGCCGATGGAAGACGAGGAGAGAGAGTAGTTGTCTTCGACTGGTCCTCGAAAGGAAGAGACTGGAGGAGGGGTTGGGTTGTTGAGGGATCGAGGGGCGGCGGGGGACGAGGGGACTGAGCGAGCTGGGTTGGTTCGAGCTGGAGAAGCCGTTCTAGACGAGGTCTTCTCTGCCCATGGTGGGTCGGACGAGAGCTGGATGGGCGAAGGAAGAAAGCAGAAAGGTCAGATTTGCTCGCGACGAGAAAAAATATGTCTCTCGAAATGAGAGAGAGAAAGACCGCGGCAAGAACGAGAGAGAGGAGGGAACTCACAAGCTCAGCCAAACTCTCCTTCCTCCCTCCTTTCCTCCCTCCCCTCATCATGATATCCTCCTCGTCCTCCTCCTCATCTGCATCCTCCACCACCCTAGCCGTTGGTTCCCTAGCAGCCAATCTCCCTCCTCCTCCGTGCGAAGGCTTCGAAACGTTGTTCCTCATCGACGAGGGCTGAGCTCCGCTTCCTCCTCCTCCTCCTCCTCGACCAGCCGAGCTCGAGAAATCGTCCATAGCAGGAGGAGGTCTCCTCGCAATCGATCTGTTCCTTCGAGGAGCCGAAGCAGCCTTCTCGTACTCCTGAGGAGACGTCCAAGCCGAGGAGGGAGAGGAAAGGGCGGGAGGAGGAAGCCACGAGTTTCGATGGGTTGAAGGCGAGGGAGTAGCCGAAGGGGAAGAGGAGATGAAGGAAGGAGGAGTGGAATCCCAGGTGACGATGTTGGAAGGAGGTTTGTCGACGAAGGGAGATTGACGGAAGGACATCGATGCGATGGATCGTCGAGGTTCGTTGGAAGGATGGAAAAGGATGAAAAGAGGGGGCCAGTTTAAAAAGGGGAGCGAGGGTTGACAGGAGACCGAAAGGGGATCGCGTGGGGAGGAAGGGAAGGGGAAGAAAAGATGGAAGGGAGGAGGCGTCAGTTTGGTCGTTTCAGCGCCCACTCTCCCTGTCTGTTTCATGATCGACGGTCGCGTCGAACTACGCTCCCGTTCCTCCTCCTCCTCCCTCTCCTCCCACCTCCCTCCAAGAAAAATAGAAAACATGGTACCAACCTCACTAGCCTTCAAGCTCTGCGGTGTCAAACTCAACTTGACCGTCTTCCCACCTCTCAAGAAATCATCAAACTCCCTCTCGTCCTCGTCCTTCTCGTCCTCGTCCATCATTTCCTCTCCTCCAGCGTCGTACGTCTGGCCCGAGCTTCTCGTCTCAATCACCCCGTTCCCTGCTCCGTGCCTATGGCTCGAACTAGTCGATTTCCGTCCGAGCGAGAAGGAGTGTTTCGACGAGTTCGTTGGAGGAGGGGAAATGGGACCGTTGGAGGAGTAGGAGTCGAGGGAGGATCGGAAACCTCCTCCAGCGCCTCCGTTGGAAGAGTTGGTACCGAATTCGGGAGGTTGGTTGTTGGAGTAGAGGGTTGAAGGACGAGACGAAGCGGAGTGGCTGGCGTTGGTGTTGTTGGCGACGGAGGAGAGGGAGTAGCTCGACGGGAAGGAGGAAGGGTTGTTGTGATTGTTGGAGGAGGAAGAGTGGGAGTTCTTGGAACTGTGAGAGGAGGAGTGGGTGATGGAAGGGTGGTTGGAAGTTTTCCGAGGGGTTTGGATGGCTCGTTCGATGATTGTTTTGACTGAAAGGAGGAGGAAGACGCGTGAGAGAGAAAGCGAGAGTCAGCGGGTCTGGAATCGAACTGAAGTCGACGAGGAACTCTTCGAGGAGATTGTAGACTCACTCTTCATTCCCTTGACCATCCCATAGAGAGCCTCGTCCTCGCAGAGAGCAGAATGCAGCTCCTTCGGCCCAGCTTGAGAGAGACCCTGCTCGTGGCCCATTACTCGAGAGAGCGAACTCAGGATGTACTCGGCGATGTGCCTGTTCAACGATAAACGTAGGAAGACGCGTCAGTTTCGAAGCTTCGATCTCGTAGGGGGTAGAAAAAGAGAGAAAGCGTGAGCTGCGAACTCACTCGAGAATAGCCGTGAGATAAAGAGCCGCAGGATCGATGATTCCCGGACGAACGTCCCCTCCCTGAGCCTTCAACGCAGCAACAAACGACTTCTCCAACGAGTCCGAAGGAGGTCGATCTCCCAGGGTCTACAGAGCCGAGTCGAAAAAACAAACCAGAACACAAAGTCAGCTCGCGTCCTCCCCTCCCTCCCTCCCGCTCCCTTCCAACCCGACCCACCCCAGACTATCCACTCACCGAATAACTCTGCGTCATAACCCTCATCAACTCCCATGCCTCCCTCCAAGGCCAAACCGTCGCTCCATCCTCCTCTTCCTCGGACGTCGAAACGTATCGAACCTCCTGGATCCCCTTCGACTGCCTCCCGTCCGCACTGTCCATCCAGCTCAGCAGTTCCAGCTCGGCTTCTCCGACGGCGTCTCGACCCAAGGGAGGTGGGATGATGAAGTTGATGGCTTGGGTTTTGAGCTTGTCTTTGAGAGGAGAGAAGCGACGAGTAAGAGGGAAGACGGTCAGCCCAACGAGGAAGGGGAATCTAGAGCTCGAGCTCGATTTCGACCACGAAAGAGCTGTGTTTCGGGAAACTGAACTAGACTGACCTGTAGCAAGGCCCATAGAGCGTTGAAGGATAGTGGAAAGAAGCTCGTCGAGGAGTTCGTTGAGGTAGACGAGGCACTGAGGCTGGAGGGTCGTGGCTCGGAAGTCGGAGAGGAGGGCGTCGGCTTGGAAGGGTAATTTCGGAGGATTTACCAGAGAGGCAGGGGGGAAAGGAAGGGGTGGGGGAAGTCAGTTTACTGAAATAATGAGGGCGAGGACGTTGTAGAAGCTGTTGAGGAGTGTCGAAGTCGAGCTCGACGCTTCCTCCCTTTGTTCGTGATGGTTCGAGCTCATTTCTTCTTCGAGAAGAACCCATCTCTACAGAGATAATGCTATCCCATTCCGACCTCCTAGCGCTCCAAGATATACCACCAGAAACCCCTCCTCTCTACGCTTCCTTCGTTCGGTTGAGCTCTCCCTCAGCCCTCCTTGTTCGCTCTTTCTGCCGACGTACCTGATCTGGCCGATACGTATCCAGCGTCTCCCGAGCTGTTCCTCCTCTCCCCCGAGGAAGCGAACGAGTCCCTGGTTGCCATGGTTTCCGCTGTAGTCGTGAAGGACGAGGAGGAGTGCAGCTTGTTGGATGGCATTCGGTCAAGGTGTCGAAGTCCCTTGTTCTCGAAGGAGAAGGTTGAGCTTTGGAAGTTGGAGGAGGTTGGAGGATTCAATCAAAGTGTGGCAGAGGAGGGTCCAAGCGAGAGGGTCTCAAGTCGAAGAGGTTCGACGAAAAAACGAAGAAGGAAGGAGGGGGAGGGAGGTCGGAGGAAAGGGGAGTGACCGTCGAAGGCGAAGACGAGGGACGGGAGAGAGCTCGGTTGTAGTCCTTCGAGAGAGATTCGGATGCTTCTTGGACGTCGAAGAATCGAAGGATAGCCAGGGACCTAGAGAGAGAAGATATAGGAAAAGAGGGATGGGAGTTGGGAGGCTAAAAGAAGGAAAGGGGGAGGGATGCAGATCAAGGGTCGGAGGTGTTTCGATCGCCTTGCGTTCTTTCAATCAAAGGCGGCCTCGATTCTTCTACCAACCAAACCCTCACTTTCTCTATACATTCATCGCGATGGCTTCCTCGTCCATCCTGGTGCTCACTACGAGTCGAGCTCAAGCGATCGGTTTTGTTACTCGTTCGTTCGAGCTCTCTACGTCTCCTCAGAGAAACAAACGTCAGCTCACCATCTTCCCTTCCTTCTACTTCTTCCAGGCCTTCTCGCTCACTCCAACCTCCCAGCACCACCTACAACCGACGCCAACGAGTCCATCGAATACCAGATCGACAACAAATACTACTCCGCCGTCGTTCCCATCGTTATCAAGGAGCTCGACGAGGTCGATGGAGGAATCGAACAAGGAGGAGGAGGAGACTTCCCCGTCTTGATCTGGCTGCTACCAGAAGGAGAAGAGCCCGTGAGTCCCTGTCTACTATCCTAATAAACTCCCGAGCTCCTTTTGATTCCAACTATGCGCTCTTTGTATTCTGCAGACCTCTCGTTCAATCCCTTCAGCTCTCCAAACCCACCTCTCCTCCTCCTCCCCTCCAGACGTAGCTCTCGCCATCCTCACACCCTCCTCCTCGTCTTCCACCACCTCTGCAGACCTCCCAGAGTCCTTCCTGGACGCCTACGACGATCTCGGAATGGAGCTGATCGACGAAGGAGCTCTTGCGAAGGAAGAACCTGACGAGGAAGACGAAGGTGAGCTCGACCTCTCCTTCCATCTCCCTCAAATCTGACCTTTCTCTCCCCGAAATCGTTCGTGTCAGACTACTCCCCACCCCTCCCACCCCTCGAGCAAATCTCCCAAGCGATCCAAACTCATCTCTGGCCCAACTTGATCCTTAAAACTCAGCCGTCTTCCTCCAAGCAACCCAAACGCGCTCCCTCCTCGACTTCACCAGCAGCAGCAGGATCAGCGGCCGTTTCGTTCCCTCAGTCCTTCTCCTCCTCGCTCGACGATCCACTTCCCACCCAACCAACCCACCTCCAATCTCAAATCCAGCTCAGCAGCAACGCCGAGGAGGACGATTTCGGACCTCTCCAAAACGCGTCGACCTCGACGTCCTCGATGGACTTCACCTCGGAGGATTTCGCTGCCGCCCTCGCACCTCCCACTTCTTCCGAAGCCCATCTCAACACCCAGACCCAAAAGAAGGCAGCAGAACGATCCTTCACAGACTCGTTCGCACCTTCCGCATCCTCTCCCTCTTCCTCCCAACCCCAACCCCAAACCCAATTCCCGTCTTCCTTCGTCCCACCACCACCGAACGGCGAACTCCTCCTCGACTCCGACTCCACCGCTCTGTTCGCAGGACTGGACATGAGCATGGCAGGGTTCGAGCGGTTGGTTGATTCCGACGACGACGAGGACGCGCCAGGACTTAACGACGTCGATCTAGACCTGACCTCGACCCTGATGAGCCTGAGGGGTTTGAGGGAGGAACTGGGGAGGGTGGAAGATGAGGAGGAGAGGAGGGAGTTGGCGGGGAGGCTGGTGGAGGGGTTGTTCGGGATGGGAGGGATGGGTTTGGGGGATGAGGACGCGGAGGAGGGGATGGGTGGAAGAATTTGAGTGAGGAGAATGCGCAGAGGGAGGTTGGGAGTAGGAGAAGGGAGACATGGCAGGGCGGAGGCGAGATTGCGAGAGGGGAGGCAGGGAAGGGTGCGACGCGTCGTGAGCAGCTCGATTCAGCTCGTTTGATCGTTTTAGCCTCGATTGCGATACTCTTTAAAGCTTGTAGAGAGCTATCTCTGAGGTTCCTTGGCCTACAGTGATATTTCCAGTTCGAATCAGGGAAGGATCAACACGAGAGCAGAGCGACGCGACGCAGCTCGTTCGACGAGGAGATCGGACGGATCGGACGGATTTTTTTCACGTCCGCGTTAAATTTGGTTCATTCCCGTCAGAGAAGGACTTCCCTACATCGCAAGCGACCAAATCTCAGCCTCATCGAGCCCACCCGAGCAATATAAAAAAACTGAGCGAGGGAAGCAGGATTTGTTGAGCTCTCTCCCTTTTGCCCTTCAACTCTTTCGCTAGTTTTCCCCCCCTTCTCCTCGAGACTTCGGCCCAAAGTTCCCCGTCGAGTGAGTAACCCTCTACCCCATACCTCAACCTCGGAAAACAAATCTTCCCAACGCTAACCTCTCTCTCTCTCTCTTGTTGTGCGAACCAGACTCGTAAAATCTCTCCCTCCATGGTTTCCGTCTTGTTCAAGGTCAGCGAGGCAGGCGATGTCGAGCAGGTTAGAGAAGTGTTGAAGGAATGTTCGAGCATTGATATCGAGACCAAGGGTGAGTTCCTTCTCTGGTTCATCTTCGTTCCTGGAGGAAGGGCACGCGAGCAAAGAGAGAGAAGGGAGGAGGGAAGGGGAGAGGTCGAGGTCGAGTCGACTTTTTCCGACGAAGAGCTGACTCGAACGACCCTCTTCCTTCCGTTTGCGTTTTCATGTAGATCACACTGGAACGACTCCTTTGATCGCTGCCGTCAAGAACTCTCACATCGAGGTCGTCAAAGAACTTCTCGCTGCCGGTAAGTTGTACCCAATCTATCTCGGTCGACGTCTCCCTCCCCCTCCGCCTCCGTCTTTTTCTCTCCTTCTCGGCTCCGCTCACTCTTCCTTTCTCTTTGTTTTCCCATTTCATAGGAGCCGATCCCCTCAACCCATCCTCGCACGGACCTCCTTCCTCGCACACTTCGGATCCCGAGCTCCTCTCGCTCCTCTCCCTGGCCGTTCGACCTCCTCCCGTTCAGCAGCACCAACAACAGCAGTTCCCTCCGTTCAACCCTCACCACCAACCTCCTCCTCAGTTCCAGGAGATGGGCTACCCTCCCATGGAGATGCAGCAAGGAGGAGGATACCCTGGCTTCTACCCTCCCGCTGGAATGTACATGCCTCAGTACGGAATGCCCTACCCTCCCCCGAACGGACAGTTCCCGGGAGGAATGCCGCCTCAGCACCACCAGCAGCAGATGCAGATGCACATGCAATCTCAACACGAGATTCAGCAGCAACAGCAGCAACAGATGCCTCCTCAGCAGCAGCAGGTCCTCCCTGGAGAGGAGAAGGTCGGAGGAGAGAACGGAGTCGTGGGAGAAAACGGAGCGGGAACGATTCCTCCTGCTGATATTAGCAAGATGATCCCTTGCAAGTGAGTTCATCCTTTCGTTCTTCTCTCCTCGCGTCGTTTTGGCTCGATTCTGACTCGAGCTCGTCTCGTCCTTCGCGTCCCAACACAGGTTCTTCCCCGACTGTCGATACGGAGCTCAGTGCGCGTTCCTCCACCCTCCCCAGCCGGCCTTTACCCCTCCTCCCGCCCCTCCTCCTTCGGCCATGTACCCTCAGCACTACCAGCACGGACCCGAGCATTTCCCTCACCCCTTCTACCAGATGCCGCCTCCCTTCGGCTTCAACGGACAGATGCGACCTCCTCCTCCCCACGTCATGTCGCCTCCTCCCCAGCAGCAGCAGCAGCAACCTCCTTACCCTTTCCAGAGGCAGTGAGTTCATCCTCTCTTCGGCTTTCTCGAGCTCGAGTTTCCCGTTCCGAACTCGAATCGCTGACTTCGACGCGTCGTTGTCGTTTCAATCAAAGCCAACAACACCAACCTCCTCACCACCTCTCCATGCCCGACTACAACAACGAGAACGCCTTCATTGTCGTCCCTCCTCCCTTCCAACCTCCTCCCAACTTCTCTCCTTCAGCTCTCGCTACTCCCTTCGCTCCTTCGCCACCCGTAGGACTCCCAGCTCCCCAACAACGATCCTCTTCCCCTCCTCCTCCTCCCGCTCCCTCCCCTCCCGTTCAGGAAGTCTCCCCTCCCTCGGAAGACCCAGCCGTCGTCTCCGTCGCTTCTCCGGCAACCGATGGCGCTCCCACTACTCCCGCCGTCGTCGAGCCCGTCGTTCAGCAGCAGCAGCAGAGGGAGTTCAACCCTCAGCACCAGCACCAGCATCCCAACAACGGATTCGTTCGACGAGTGGGACCTTTCGGACCTGGAGCGGGGGGGTTTGCGAAGAAGAACTGGTTGGCCGGAGGTGCGAAGAAGTGGGTGGGCGGGGGGACTCCTCCTTGCATCTACTTTGCGAGAGCGTTGTGCAGGAACGGGTGAGTCTGGGTCGAGAACGAGACGCGTCGAGTTTGAAGAGAGACGGTCGAGCTGACTTTTCGCTCTTTCTTTCATGCAGTGATGTCTGTCGATTCCCTCACATCCGAGCCGATGGTGTCGACTGTGAGTTGATCTTCTTTGAGAGATCGAGCAGAGAAAACGAACGAAGAAGTCGAAACTGACTCGCCTCGTTCCTCCCTTCCTCTCTTCTTCAGGTCGTCTTCCCGGCATCATCGATGGATCCATCCCTGCGGCTCCCGTTTCCAACATGAACAAGCCTATCGCCAACCGAGCCATCCCCAACAACGTCGATGCCTCTTCCACCACTCAGGCTGTCGACTCCTCCGTCGAATCCCTCCCCACGTCGGACGTCAGCAGCGTCGTTCCCCAGGACTCGCCAGTCGAGGACAAGCTCGCCAACCTCTCCGTCGCCTCCCTCGACGCCACCTCCACCTCTTCCTCTTCTTCCACTCCCACTGGACCTCGATCCTTCTCCTCCCACATCCCCTCGGCTGCGACTCCCGCCTTCGTCCCCGCTCCTCGATCCGTCGGTCCTCCCTCCCACCAGCCTCCCTTCCACAACAACAACATGAACCGACCCATGTTCCCTCACCAGCAACCTCGATCGGCTCCTCCTACTCGACCCGTCTCGCCCAACGCCATCTCCGCTTCGCAGCACTTCTCCCAAGTCGCGTCGGCCAACCAGCAACGATCGTCGTCCGCTCAGCCTCTTCGAAGGAAGGAGGACGGTTCGCCCTTGGGAGCTCCTCAGCAGCAGCAACAGCAGCAGATGATGTCGCAGTCGTCGCACGTCGTCAAGCAACGAGTTCCTAGCTCCGAGGACTTCCCTGCTTTGGGAGGAGGATCCGTTGGGAGTTTGAGGGAGTCGGTGGGAAGCCTGGGAGCTTCGGTCGTTGTGGTTGGGAAGACAGCTGCTCAGGTTTTGAGTGGACCCGCGCCTGAGAAGGCTAAGGTTGCTTTTGGAGGGAAGAAGATGGTTGCTCAGCAGAAGAAGAAGGTCGAGGAGGACGCTAGGTCGACGGGCTCTTCAGCTGAGGTGAGTTTTGATCTCGACGCGTCTCTCGTCCGTGCTCCTTCTCCGAGAAATGGAACTGACTCTCTTTCTGCGCCTTCTTTGCTGTGCTCTTCAGGCTCCTCACCAGTCCGACATCTCCTCGGAGGACGACACCGTTCTCGTCGCCGCTGCCAAATCCGCTCCTTCAGCTCCCAACGGTGCTCCCTCCCCTTCGCCTTCGCTCGTCAAGAAGCCTCTCTCGTTCGCCAACGCTGCTGGAGCTCTCGTTGGCGCCAAGGCTTAAACTCCCTCACCTACCAGGCTCGGATACCATCTCTTTATGCTCACTCCAGCTGAATCTTTATATCTCTTCCCTTTCCCTCTCGCCGTGTTGTCTCTCTCCCTCCGTCGCATGTTTGCTTTTCTTTCTCGTTTCTTTCTCTCTACCTTTCCTTCTCTTTTCTTCTGCTCTGTCTCTCTCTCTTTCTCTTTCTGCTCTTTTCATCTCTCGTCCTAAGCTCTTTCTCTCCCTCTTTACGCCCGCCCGTCGTTTCGTTTCGTTGTTCTTTCCCGCCTCCTCCTCATTCACACTCGTAACGCACACCACACACACACACTACTCATCTTTTCTCCTGCATACAAAAAATAGCCAGATCTCTCTTCCTAGGCTTCCTCTCTTCTTTTCCTCGGTTCGCTTTTCGTCTTGGGCTCAGTTCGTTCCTTTTTCCTTCGCTTTCTTTCGGATCAGCCAGTCGGGTCTCAATGTACGAGTTGTTTTCTTTTGGTGCTTCGCTCTCCTTTTTTTATGCTGGGATGTCTTTCTTGCGGTTGTCGCTTTTGCATGCGGAATGAGAGATCTTGACGTTCGCGACGTCGAGGCGTCCGGACATCGAGCGTAAGAAAACTGACCAAGAAAGTTTGAACAGGCTGACTGTAAAACTGCTTGTAAGAGAGTGACAATTTCTGTTGACTTCGCGAAAAAAACGGATCAGGAAGGGAAGGGAAGACAGATCGAGACGCGTCGTTCCTTTCGCTTTCTTCACGGTCTTGAAGCCCAGGCCCGACGACATTGCGACAAGTACAGCAGTGATCTACAAGATACCCTTGATTCCTGCAGGTTGGGGCTTGGAGCTGCATGAGGGGTCGAAAGAAGAGAGAGCGAGAACAGATCAGTCGACGCGTCGAGTGAAGGGAAAGCGAAGACAGGCTCACAAAGGTAACTCCCATCAAAGATTATAGGGGAACCAGTCGAAGAAGATGTGTGGGAGAGAGCCAAGTTGCGACGACGAGGTGCAGGAAGGCCAGCGACGCGTCGAATTCGTTCGTCGAATTCGTTCGTCGAATCGAAAAAGGCGAGCCACCTAGAACCCTGGTTCGAAACAGAGTTCCTTATGCGTCCAGGTCATAGGAACTGTTCCTTTTCCTTTCCAGTGAGCTTTCTGATGGACTGAAGAGAAGCGATGAAGAGGAGAGAGGTCAGCGCGTCGACCGACGGACGAAAACTAGAGCGAGTCGAAAAGAAAATCCGAACCTGGCCCACAGTACATCACCGACCGACACTGAAGCACAAGCAACAACATCAGCAGCTACTCTACAACCTTCGAGCCGAAAGAAAAGGATGCACTCACCCTGGCACAAGCTCCCAACTTCTCAGCCCTCTCCTCGTCGCAGGCGTACAAACCCCCTCCGGCACACCTCTTCCAGTCCTCTCCTTGGTACTGAGGATGAGTTTCCACCCTTCCACGGGACTTGAAGAAGTCTATTACGTCCTGGACCGATTCTATCGCGAACTGAGCGCTGTCGTCGTGCTGGTTTTTCTTTGCGTACGCGTGAGTAGCGTCGAGGAAGTTGATGGTTTGACGGAAAGCGGGCTCGTTGGAGGAGGAGAAGAGGTTGAGGGAGAGGAGATGCTGGTGAGGAACGTTGACGAGGAGGTAGGCGAAGACGTCGAGGAGGATGATGTCTCGGTTTCTGAGGAGCCAGTTGTTCTGGGAAGAAGGGAAAAGAGAGGGGAGGGGAGGAACGTGACGGAGGTCAGCTCAACGCCGCTCTCTCCTCCGTCTCATCGTCCTGAAGACGTATGGCTGTGCAGCGTGGGAGACAATAATAGGATGGAATCTGCACTCACGAAATCCGAAGTCCTCATCTTGATCACGAAAGCAAAACAGCATCTCACGAACTCATCCACCAAAGGTCCTCCCACCCTCGCCCAAGCGTAATAGTACGAGCTGCAGTTACAGCTGGTTGAACAGACTTGCGAACGGAGGTCCTTCCCTGGTAGTAGGTTGTTCGTAGTTTGGGTTGTTCGAAATAGCGTTGAGCTCCTTCATGTAGGCTGAAGAAGAGAAAAGGAAGCCCTGTCAGTCTGTGAGATTTCTGTCTTCCTCGTTTTTGCTCGTCTCCTCACCTCTCACGAGATCAGGCATATGTCGAGCTGCGATCTTCCACGAAAGAGCAACCATGTCAATTCGGGACATGCTGGTGCGACGGTGTAGCTGAGAAGAGGGTGCAGAAAGGGCAAGGAAGACGGTGGGAAGATGGGAGAGGAGGGGAGGGAAGGAAAGGTGAGCTCGACGATTTCGTCCCTCTCCCTCTCGTTTCAGCAAAAACAGACGACTTACGAGGACGTCGAGCTTGTACTTCTGCGAGGAGGTGAAGATTCCTATGGAGAGGTCCTTCCATGTTGCAGTCGAGTCGAACCCGAAAGCGAGGGCGTATTCTTCGTGAGTGATGGAGGGAGACATGGGAGGAAGGGAGAGCGAAGAGGAGAAAAGAGGACGGGAGGAAAGGAGTTCAGAGGAGTTCAGAAGCTGAGCTTCTTGGTTCGGCTCGATGGCCTAGAGGTTGAGGAGAGTTGATAGGATGTGTAAGAGGTCGACAAGATGAGCGAAAAGGTGGCTGATGGTTGGGAGGAGAAAGAAGGAGAAAAGGAGGTGAGCTCGACTTATATCGATTTGGTCGCCGTCCCTTGGGGCTCGTGCCAGCCATGATGCTCCTTTTTTTATACAGCCAATTTATGCTTGGCTTTAGATAGACAGGAGCTGTACATCTCAGTTGAACTGTAGGATCGAGAAAAGTGAGCGAAAAAGGAATCTGAGTCCGTCCTCGTGGCTTCTCGATCTCGCTTCGTTCCCTCCCTCCTGCCTCCCAACTTCCATCCCAGCTCTCTCCCTCCCTTTCCCTTTCTCCACCTTCTTCCTCTCAAGGAGAGCGTACCTTACTCGACTCCCTTCAGGATGTCATACGGGAGCAGAACCCCCCAAACCAAGGCTCATGGGTGAGTCTAGCTCGTTCCATCTCGACTCCTCCGTCATCTCCTTCCTTCCCTCTCTTGACCCTTCCCATCCATCCGGCTTGAGCTCTCTACTTTTCAAACGTACATACTGACGAGCTCTTGCCTTTATATCTGTTTGTAGATACGAAGACGACTACGAGGAGGAGCGACGAGTTCGAGGAGCTCAGCATCAACCCACTCGACCTGTCGACAAGGATAAGGCGGAAGGAGAGCTCGCACTTCACATCAAGAAGGCTACCAGCGCGGAGGAGACAGCTCCCAAACAGAAGCACGTTAGGAGTGAGTACACTTAACTCATTCTTGTCCATTAGCGTATAGCTGCTGGAAGGTGAGAGGAAGGGAGTGGGAGGGAGGGAGGGAAACACACACGGGTCGAAGGAAGGGAGGTCCGACTCGTCCAAGAAGAGCTCGCTTCCTTTTCCTCCCAAGCCCAAAGCCTTTCAGAGCTACAAGAGCTGACCCTCTCTTCTTCTTCCTCAGAATGTATCGTCTACACCTGGGACTACCAAACCTCTGTTCCTGTCTGGAATGGAATTCGAGTCCAACCGGTCCTGTCCGACGAGGTCATGACCTTCAAGTCCCTGATTCTCTGCCACAAGCTCGTTCAGGAGGGACATCCTATAGTGAGCATCATCATCTACCTCTAGAGTTCTTCTTCTCCTCTGGAAGGATTGCAGTCCGAAGGAGAGCGAGAGCTGATACTCCCTTGCACTGCTCGCCGCTGCGATCTTCCTTCCCTCTCCTCCTCTTTGGCAGACCATCAAAGATGCTCACAACCAGACTGGATGGCTCGAGACTTGTGGTCGAACTGTTGCTTCGGATGGTACCAAAGGTGAGCTCCCAATCTCCTCGACTCAAGCACCGCTGCTCCTTCTCTCCTCGCTCGCTCAAGCTGACGTCGCTCGTCACCCTTCCTCCGTCCTCTCAAGGCTACGGCACTCTCATTCGAGCCTACGTTCAGTTCCTCCTCTCCAAGCTTCGATTCCATCGTCACCACCCAGACTTCAACGGTCTCTTCGAGTACGAGGAGTATGTCACTCTTCGAGGAATCGACGATCCAAACGAAGGGTGAGCTGCTGTTTCCTTCCTTGTCTCTCTTCTCGACCTAGATTGAGAGCTGATACGACTCTCTCTTTAGATACGAGACCATCACCGACCTCATGACTCTTCAAGATCAGATCGACTCGTTCCAGAAGCTCACCTTCGCTCACTTCCGAGGATCCGCCAACAACGAGTGCCGAATCTCGTCCCTCGTCCCACTCGTCAAGGAAAGCTACGGAATCTACCGGTTCATCACTAGCATGCTGAGAGCTATGCACCGAAGTGAGTCTTCCGTTCGCTTTGTGTTGAGACGAAGGAGGAAGAAGCCTTGAAGGAGAGCGGAGAGCTCACGAACGATCCTCTCCTTTCCTTCACAGGGACCGACTCGATGGAAGCTCTCGAACCTCTCCGAGCTCGATACAACGCTCAGCACTTCAACCTTCGAAAGTTCTACTACGAATGTTCGAACCTCAAGTACCTCACTGGACTCATCAACGTGCCCAAGCTCGGACAGGTGAGTCTCAACCTCCTCGGGCTCGCGTCTTCTCTCTCCTTTGAGCTCAACAGCTGAACCTCGACCTCTGCTCTACAGGAACCTCCCAACCTCCTCGACAACGGAACTGCTCCCGACCTACCCGATCGACCCAAGACTGCCGTCCCCAAACCCTCCACTCCCGCTCCCTCTACTCCCTCCATCCTCGACTCCACCGCCGCCGATATCGAGGAGCAGAAGCGAATGCTCGGAGAGTACGAGAGGAAGCAACAGGCTCTCGTCAAGGAGCGAGAAGCCGCTCAAGCTCGTCAGCACCAAGAGGCCGAACGGTTGGAGAGGGAACATGCTGAGCAGTTGAGGCAGCAGCAGGAGAATGAGAGGAGGGCTCAGGAGGACTTGGCTCGTCAACAGCAGATGATGCAGCAGCAGCATTTCCAGCAGCAGGACAACGGACGACAACAGCAGATGGAGATGGAGATGTTGGGAATGAGAGGGCAGTATGAGAGGGATCAGATGATGCTCGAGCAGTACGATCGAGTGAGTCTAACTCCTCCTTTGAAACGAGCTTGGACGCGACGACGCTGACCGCCGTCTCCTCCCTGTCCTTCCCTTCACCAGCGAGTCAAAGCTCTCGAACAGGAGCTCGGATTGATCTCATCCAACGTCGGTGATCAACTCTCCTCCAAGGACGAACTCATCCTCCAACTCCAACGCCAGATCGAGGAATGGAAGACGAAGTACCAGGCTCTCGCCAAACTCTACTCTCAGCTCCGTTCGGAACATCTCGACCTCCTCAACAAGTCCAAGGCGATGCAGCTCAGGGCGAACTCGGCTCAGGAGGCTGTCGACCGGATGGAGAGGATGGAGAGGGACGTCAAGTCGAAGAACCTCGAGCTCGCCGACATGATCAAGGAGAGGGATCGTTCGAGATTCGATGTGGATAGGCTGAAGTCGGTGAGTGTTTCTTCCCGTTTCCCTTTCTCCTTCGAGGAGCAGTACTGACTATCTCTTGATTTCCTCACCTTACAGAGTCAGAAGGAGGAGCTCGATCGACTCAAGAGGGATCTCAAGTTCGCCAACGAACGAGCCGACGACGCGTCTCGGAACAAGTCCGCCGACACCACCTCCCTCATCTCCAAGTACAACCGTCAGCTCACGGAACTCGAGGACTCGCTCAAGTCGAAGCAGATCCAGATCGACGATCTCCTCAAGAAGCTCGACGACCAGAAGAGGGATCACGAAGAGGCCCTCGAGGATCGAGACGCCGAGTTGAGCGTGATGCAGGAGAGTTTAGATTCGACGTTGCAGAACTTGAACGAGACGAAGTTGGTGAGTAGCCCGTTCTCCTAAGATGAAGAGCCGCGGAGGAAGAGTGAGTTCGAAGGGAGGCAGAGCTGATTTGATTTCGACGCGTCGTTCCTCGTTTCCCTTCAGAACACCGCCGAGGTCGACAACACCTTCACCGCTCAGGTCGATACCCTCATCCTCGATCACCGAAAGGAGCTCAACCAGATCATCGGTGAGTTGATGCATTCTCCTTTTCGAACGAACTTGAAGAACGAAGAACGAAAGCTGACGACCTCCCTTCCCCAGATTCCATCCTCCAGGGCTGCATCCAGAAGATCGACGACTCCATCTACGAGCTCGAATCCCCTACCCAGACCGGAAACACCAACGCCACTCCCGAGTACACCCTCTCCATCATCGAAAAGGCGACGAACAACGCTACCGAGTTCGCCATGGTCTACAACCTCTTCCTCGGTCGAAAGAAGGGAGGATCTCACGTCGACGTGATCAAGGCCGCCAACGAGTTCGCTCAGTCTCTCTCGGACGTCATCGTCTCTTCCAAGGGTATCACTCGTCTTACCAGCTCGGACGAAGCGTCGGATAAGCTCATCAACGTCGCAAAGACCTCAGGAGACGTCGGAGCCAGGTTCTTCATGAACCTCCAGTCGTACAACCTCGTCGGATCGAGCGAGGTCGCTCTCAGGAACAACGCTTCGGCAGGAGCTGCTCTCGCCAACCTCTCCAAGATGGTCGAGGGACTCATCCAGAGGAAGTCGGATCCTCTCTCCAAGGCCAACGGAGACATCGGAGACCTCGTCGAGCGGGAGATGATGAACGCTGCCAACGCCATCGAGGTCGCTACCCAGAGGCTCCAGGATCTCATGGCTCGACCTAAGGATACAAATCGATACTCAGCCATCGACGTCCAGGTCCACGATGCCATCCTCGAGGCTGCTTTGGCCATCACCAGCGCCATCGGTCGACTCATCAAAGCCGCCGCCGATTCCCAGCAGGAGATCGTTGCTCAGGGCAAAGGATCGAGTTCGATCCAGCAGTTCTACAAGAGGAACAACCGATGGACGGAAGGACTCGTCTCGGCAGCCAAAGCAGTCGCCTTCGCTACTACCCTCCTCATCGAATCCGCCGACGGAGTCATCACCGGATCCCACTCACTCGAGCAACTCATCGTCGCTTCCAACGAGGTCTCGGCCGCCACCGCTCAGCTCGTCGCCGCCTCGAGAGTCAAGGCTTCCCTCATGTCCAAGACCCAGGAGAGACTCGAACTCGCTGCGAAGGCGGTCACCGAGGCTTGCAAGGCTCTCGTTCGACAGGTCAAGGCCATCTCGTCGAAGACAGACGCGGACGAGGAGGTGGATTACAAGTCGATGGCCGCTCACGAGTTCAAGGTCAGGGAGATGGAGCAGCAGGTGGAGATTTTGAAGTTGGAGAAGGATCTGGGTGGAGCGAGGAGGAGGTTGGGAGAGATGAGGAGAGCTGGGTGAGTTCGACGACGCGTCTTCCCTTTTCTTCGTTCGAGCCTTCTTCCTCGAACAGCAACTGACTCTCATTCCCTTTCGTTCTTTCTTTCGAACAGTTACCACGAGGAGGAGGACTAGCCTTTGGACTCTCTATCATAGACTCGGTTTTTTCTCTCGTTCCTCTCTCTTTCGGTATCTCGTACTCAATGTTCTCGCTCTCGATCTCTATCTCTCTCAGTTTTATACCCTTCGGCTTGGGTTCTTTTCTACTAGTTTATCCTTCTTCTTCGAACTTGAGTGCGATCTTTTATAATGATTTGAAATGCTACGAAACTTGCTCGTCGCTCGACTGAGGAGAAGAACAGCGAAAAAGGAGAGAGAGAGCAGGATGGACGCGTTCAATCGACCAAATCAGACTGGATATCTTCACGTTGAGTCAAATGTATAATTGTTCGTGTCCAAACTATATAGAAACGACGACTTTGGACCAACTAATCAAAAACCGACCACGACGCCGAGGTGCTCAATTGGCTTCAAGAACTCAAACGGCCTCGCCAACCTTCTCTGAAGACTCGCGTCATCGCCCATCACTTCCGCAGCGGTAGACCCATCGCAAAAGGTTGCACTGACCACCGCGTAGACATCGGAGGGACGAAGTCCCAACGAGATAGCGCGTCGTTCGAGGCAGTCCCTGAAGGCGAGCCGTTGTCGACCTCGAAGGAAGACTACTGATTCCGCACCGACGAACCACACCTCTTGGAGATAAAACCAGTGCTCCAGGAACGAGAGGGACGTGAGGTCGAGGTGAGAGATGGAGGGGAGGGTGTTTTGATCGGAGATCCCAAAGCGGACGACGCGAGGGTCGATGAGCTGGAAGAGAGGGGACCACCGACGGATCTCCTGTTCCGTAGGTTTTATGTTGCAGTAGAGAGTTTCGACAGGCACCTGATTGCCGCTGGGAGAGGGAAATCCGAAGGGGAGTTGGTAGGGATGGAGCGGCCAGAAGGAGAGAAGAACGGGGCAGAGGAAGGTACGGATTCGAAGTTGACGGGGGTTGGAGATCATGGGAATCTAGAAAAGAGTAGATGAGACGGAGGATGATGTTATTATTTGGAAGAAGGGTAGCAGAAGACAACTGGGAGAGGGATACGAACCCTCGATATGATCAACGAGACCATCTGGCCGGGATCGACCGCAACGTCGAGATAGAGTTCTCTTCCCGCCAGCTGCAGAACCTTGAAGGAGACTTGACAGGCTGTGAGTAGGTCCCTGGAGTCGAGAAGAGCGAAGGTGTTTTGAAGGACGGAGGGAGGGAGGGAGAAGAGGGTTGGTTTAGGCCGAGCTCGGATTCCTCGAGCTCGGAGTTCGAGGAAGGCAGGGCGTCTTGGTTTGTACTTCTCCTGTAAGAGGAGGTAAAAAAAGAAAAGGTGCATAAGAGGGTCAGTATCGTGCCACTGAGAGTCGATATGAGGTCAAAGATGGATCAAAGGGAAGGAGAAGAGGAAGGATCAAAACGTACCGAGCTGAACACCCATCGTCCTTCTGCTTCAGCTCCACTCTTCCTCTCTCCCCATGGGAGAACCTCCCAGACCCAAAAGCCATCGGGATGTACAGATCTCGATAGATCTCCGATGACTCGATCCTGTTCTTCGTTCTTGGATCTGAGGGATTCGTTCTCGGAAGAAAGGTAGGCGACGTTGGAGGAGAGGAGGGAGACCGTGGCAGCTTGCTCGCGAGCTTGTTCCTCGAGCTGACGGATTCGAGTGAGGATGGATTCCATGGCGATGCGAGGATGAGAAGGCGGAAGGAAGGTCGGAAGAGGCGAGGAAGAGGAGGAAAGCTTGTTCGAGGGCAGGAAGGAGTTGGAGGGGAAAAGAGATGGGGAGTGGCAAAAGCGAAGACGGAGGTGCTGACCTTCGCCCCCCCTCTCCCGGGCTTCCCCTTCAGACTTATCGCTTTCTGGTCAGAGTTGATTTTCTCGCTGGGTCAATTCCTGACAATAGGTCTACAAACGGAAAAGAAAACCAAACACCAAGAAGTGAGCTCAAGCGCTGCGGACTCGAAGATTCGACCTCACCGACCTCTCCTTCCTGTTTTGAAGCTCAACAACCAGGTCAGATACCTACGAGTATGCCTAAATCCTCCAAGCAGAAGCGAGACAAGGTCCAGGACTTCTCGGTGAGCTAGCTTTCTTCCTTCTTGGAGCTTTATAGGAGCAGAAGCTGAGCTTGACTCGTCCCTCCTTCCTCCTCCTCGCAGAAATCCAAAGTCAAGCTCGGAAAGGGAAAGCAGGTCGCTGTCAACTCGACAGATACTTCTTACAAGGTCAGTAATCATTCACTGTATGCCATAGCGCTATGTTCGTCACTGACTTTGACTTTTGATTCTACAGGCTCGCTGTGAGTAGAGGGAGAGCTCGACGAAAGGAAAGGAAGGAGCGACCTCGAGCTGACCTTCCCTCCCTCTTCCCTTCTGTTTAGCCATCGTCCTTCCCACCCAAACCATCAGCGTCGACAAGGATTCCTCCATCCCCACAACCAAGAGAAACCTCAGCTTTGAGGATCTCGTAGTTCAGTCGAAGCACTACAACGCTGGCATCCGAAAAGGTGAGTCTCAGCCCACCTCCCTCCCCTTCGCTCGTTTCGTCTCGTATTTCAGCTTGACTGACTTGTTATCTGCTCTTACAGACTCTCTGATCGGTCTCAAGGAACTCTTGACCGAGCATCCTCATCTTCGAACCAAGGAGCTCACTTCCATCGTCTCCATCATCGTCAAATGTCTTCCCGACGAAGTGAGCTCTCGTTCCCTTCCCTCTTCCCTGCCTCTTCTCGTCCGCTTCCCGCCAGTTGAAGCTTACTATTCGTCCCCCTTCCCTTCGCTTACTATTCGGCAGGATCCCCACGTTCGATCAACTCTCCACATCTTCACCTCCTTCCTCCTCCCGACCCTTCCTCTCGCCACCCTCACACCTCACCTTCCTCTCCTCCTGCTTCACACCTCCTCCGCACTCTGCCACATCTTCCCCGAGATCAGGATCGACGCCGTCAAGATTCTCGGAGTCATCATGACCGTCTGCCCAAAGGAGTGCGTCGACGGTTGGGGTGTCGAAGGAGGAAGAGGAATGGGTGTTCGAGTCGGAGAGGGTTTGATGGGAGTCTTGGGTTTGGGAGGAGGACGTGAGTTCATTTCTAAGCTCCAGCTCGAAGGTCGATCTATCGTGAACGATACTGACAGGCTCCTTTGCGACTGTGGTCTACTTTCCAGCTTCCTCCTCGTCGCAGAACACCTCGAGCTCTTCGACCCTTCGACCAGCTGTTCGTCGCGTCCTCTCTTCCCTCTCTTCTCGTTCTCTCTTCGAAGTCCAACCTGACCTCTTACCTGATCTCCTAAACAGGCCAAGCTCATCATCCTTCGAACCCTCTCCCACTTCCTCTCCACCTCCCTCTCGCCAACAATCACCTCTCCAACTTGGTTCCTCGCTCCCTCTTTCTCGACCTCAGCATCCTACGCCGAGTTCGAGACTCTCCTCAAGGGAAAGAAACCCTATGTTGCTCCCATGGATGACTGGCTACTCAGTGGAGGTGGCGGAGGTTGGGAGTTGGGAGACTTCGGACTCGGAGGAACCTCAGCGGGAGCGAAGGCTGGAGAGGCGGACGAGGGTGGAAACGGTGGTGGGAGGCTGGGAAGGGAAGCTGCTGTGAGTTCAGAAAACCCACCTCTTCGATCATGACGCGTAGCCTTGACCTGTACATATGGATCAAGGACACTGATATCTCCCTTGATTTTTCGTTCGATCCAGAAACTCTACCTCACTCTCCACCCTCTCCTCGTCTCGACTTTTCTCGACACCGCGCCGACGGCGTTCTCGCCATCAGGATCAGCAACCTCTGTCTCTCACGCGGACGTCAACCTCGAACTTGTGGCTGTCGTTGGTGAACTTCTTGGAACGCTCGGAAGGACCGTCTTGCGAGACACGTCTGAGATCGTGAGGCTTCGTCGCGTCGTTCTTTTTGAATCGAATTCAAAGCTGATCCTTCGTTTCCTCGTCTTTTACCAGCCCAAGCCCATGTTTGCTTCCGTCAAGACCTCTCTTCGAAACCTTCTCGGGCACATGGCTGTCTACTTCCCTTTCAACTCGTCGACTTTCCAGCGAAGGGACGTCAAGGTATGTTTCGTCTTTCTTCGTGCATTACCATCCCGCTCCTCTTCCTTCATCCGGACTCGAAGCTGATGCTTATACCTCCTTGTTATCTTGCTTTATATAGTCCGAAGCTCTCCTTCTGTCCCTTTCCCTCTCCTTCTCTTCCCTCGTCGCTCAAGTCTCCCTCACTCAAGCCCACCTCCCTCCTCGGACCAAGTCGTCGAACCCTCAGGAGCGAGCTAAGGCCCTGGAAGATTGCTATGCGAAGATGAGGAAGGGTATGGCGAACGGTGGAGAGAAGAAGCTGGTGGAGCAGGTAGCTGAGTGGGTCGCTGGACTGCTGAGAGGCGAGGTGAGTTCCGACGCGTCTCGTTTCTTCCCTCCTTCCTTCTCTTCATCGACGTCAAAACCTTGGACTCACTCCCCCTTTAATCTTCATCCCTCTCTCTAGAACATTACCTCCTCGAACCCTCTCGGCCAACCTCTTCCTCCTCAAACCTACATCTCCCTCCTCCCGACCGTCTGGTCTCTTCTCAACCAACCCCCTCCAGCTCCCGTCCCCAAATCGAAACCGCTCTCCGCCTCAGCAGCCACTCTCGGTCCTCCTCCTCCTGAACCGGAGGTATCGGTACCTCACACGGTCGCTGGAGCCTTGCTGGATCATCTGAATCGGGTTGGGAGCGACAGTGCTGTCAAGAAGATTGGAGTCGAGTTTGTTGGACGGTTGGGCTTGGTAAGTTTCCTTTCCGATCCTTTTCCTGACGAATTTCAGCACTATTCGAGAGCTGGTGTGGATGAGGTGGTCCCGGTCGAGCATGGGAGGCGAAGAGGAAACGAAAACTGACTCGGTCGCGTCGACGTCCTCTTTCCTTCTAATCCAACAGCTCGAAACCCTCCCTCTGTACACTGGTCCTTTCCGACTGGCTTCGCCTTCACCTTTGGCTTCCTTAAAGCCCAAACTTGACAAGTTCTACCAGTCCTTACCGAAGATGCTCTGGGAGTTGGGAAGCAAAGATCTCGCCGCGTCCGAGGTTCGTTTCCCTTTCCTCTCCCACTCGCTGTCTCATTCCCCATCTTTCTCTTGCTAACAGCATGTTTTCCGCTTATTTTCTCACTTTATAGACTGTCTTCCACCTTCTTCACCATCTTCTCCTCACCTCTCCTACCGTCCACACCTCCCTCATCCTCCCCTCCCTCTCACCTTACTTCCACCTCCACCACGCCTCTCGAGGAGAGCTTCCAGGTCCCTGGACGAAGGTCGGATCGCAGAAGGTCAGGAGGCTGGCTTTGGACGTTGCTTGGCTGTCGATACGAGCTGCTGGAGGAGACGAGGCAGGCGAGAAGTTGAGCGAGGCGGTTGGGAAGGCGGTCGAGGGAGAGAGAGGTGGAGAGGAGAAGGTTTACTGGGAGGAGTTGACGAGATTGAGTTAGACTAGACCTTTGGGACTCAACTATCGATGGGTGATTTAGTCGCTCACATTTTTGTACCGTCTCGGTGGCAAACCTCGACGAAAGGAGAGGACCCTCCCGACTCGAACCGGCCAAAGCTCTTCTTTCCTTCTTTTCCTCCAACCACAACTCCCACTGAAATTCAATCTTCACAAGTCCACCACTAATGGGCAGCAACAACGACCAGAACCAGAGCCAACCTCCAAAGTGAGCTCAGCTTGCCATCTTCTCGCTTCTCGAGGCTCGAACGAAGCTCACATCTTCGTTTCCTTCCTTCTCTTCCAACACAGCCCCCCCTACTACCCTCCACAAAACACGAACCAGCCCTCCTACCCACAGAACACCTACGACGGATCCAAGCCGTACCCTCCTCAACAGAACCAGTACAGCTACGGAGGACAGCAGCAGCAGTACCCTCCCTCAGGTCCTCAGCAGCAGAGGGGTTCAAACCCTCAGCAGCAGGGAGGATGGAATCAGGGAGGTCCTCAGATGCAGCAGCAAGGTGTGTCCTGTTTCTCGTCTTTCTGTCTCGGATGCGTGGGAGAAGGATGGAAGTGGGATGGGAAGGGAGGAGACGACGAAAGGCTGACGTTGGCCTCGTTCCTCGATTTGACTCAATCGCGTCGCCAGGCTATCCTCCACCCCAACCAGTCTACGTCCAGCAACCACACGATAGCCAGAGAGGAATGGGAGCTGGAACGGCAGCTGGTCTTGGACTCTGTGCTGGTCTATGCGCCTGGTGTATCTGTCTCGACTGCTTGTTCTAGACGTTTGCTCGTCGTCGCTTTTTGCACTCCCCTCAGCTTTTCTTCCTTCGCTCTGTTCCCTTTTGACTCTTTCGGTTTTCAATACACGATCCTAACGAAATTTCTATGAACTGAGCTCATCAGAATTCTACCATTCTCGACGGCGAGGGGTTGAAGGCAACAGAACCGTCCCAAACGAGCTCGATCCCGTCGCGTCGCGTTCCTCTCCCCTCGAGGTTCGAAGTCCAGCGATCCAGTCTGTATCGTTCCGGCGCTGCTGGATTTTGAGCTGGCTTGATTAAAAATCGTTTCCAACTTCGATAAAGCAGGCGACATTGATAAAAAAGAAACGAAAGTGAAAGGGAGCGACGAGTGCAAAGAAAGAATTAGAGCGAAAAGAGCGAGCAAGCATAGCCTAAGGTGTCCCAGAAACCAAGTAAGAGAGCAAGAAAGAAAAAATTAGAACCCAAGGTAAACAAAGAAAGAAAAAAAAAGGCGAGCAAGCAAAATAAGCTACGAAACAAGCAGTCCCAACGCGTCGAACACTTCGACGACCAACCTCACGTCCTCCTCCCCCGTCTCCATCCCCGTCGCAATCACCTTCGCCGCTTCGTTGAACACCCTCTCGAACCCAACTTCGCTGCTCGTCTGCTGAACCACGACCTCCTGGCTCGTCGCTGACTCGGACCAAATCACGGCTGGGGAAAGGGACGAGGTCGAGGGAGATTGAACAGCCCAGAGGCGGAAGGTGTTGGAGTTGGGTGATCCGAAGAAGAGGGTGGGAGGATTGGAGGTTGTGGAGAAGGAGGAGAGGGTGTAGTTGATGTTCGAGATAAGAATGGATCCGACGAGGGCGACTTCGATGGTTGGGAGGGAGGAGAGGAGAGGGAAGAGGGTTGAGGTGTTCGAAGGAGGGAGAGGGAGGAGGGTGGAGGCTGTTGGTTCGGAGAGGATGAAGGAGATGAAGTCTTGAGCAACGGTGATGGACGGCATAGCTTGAAGGAAGGAGAGGACGACGTAGTTGAGGTGCTGGAAGTTTCCTTGTTCTCGAGGGTCGAAAGACTCCGTCGACGTCGCTCCTCCTCCTCCTCCTCCTGGGAAGCCTGCGAGGAGTTCACCGACTCTGAACGTCGCTCTCGTCTTGACGTCCTCGTTCACGATGACGGCTTGTCGAGCAAGTCCCGTTGGACCGTCGAGGAAGGGTGTTCGAAGGTGGAGGAGGTTGAGGGACCCGTAGACTGGCCGATCTGGGAAGCAACTCGACGTGAGAACCTCTCCTCCGACCGTCGCTGATGCGAGAGCGAAAACGCTCGACTCGAATCCTTCGACTGTTGACCGCTGCTCGTCGCTGAGGTTTGGGTAGCAGGAGGTGGGAGGAGGGAACGACGCCGTGGAGGAGAGTTGAGTGAGACCGACGAGGGATTGAGAACCGATCGAAGCCGTCGCGTCGAAGGGAATGACGACGGGACTTGCTCTGACGGCGTCGAGGAACAGAGGGAGTTGAGCCACTGGGAGGGAGAGGTTCGAGGTCCAGAATCGAGCGAGAGCCGTTTCGGCTTGGGAGGAAGAAGCTGCAGAGACAAGGGAAGCAGGTTAGTCCTCGAAATTGCGAGAGAAAGAACGGGACGAATCGACTCACCAGCAGCGAGAGTCGATATCCTCGCAAGAACCGAAGCTCCAACCGTCCCGACCAGCGACTGCTGAAAGGCATTGGGCGACGCGTCCTCGATCCAATCGACGATGGGAGCCTTGACCTCGAGGGCTGCGAAATCGAACGTCCAACCAGCTGAAGCGACCGGGGCAAACGCATCCGATTGAGTGAGATCCAAAGCGACTGCTCCGTCTGGAACGCCTGTAAATTCCAGTGATGACACGAACGTCCGAAGAGTCTCTACGATGCTGAGATCCTCGGTCTTGGCGAGCTGCCAGAGGAGAGACGATTGAGCGAATTGGAGTCGACGAGGTTGCGTCGAGGGATCGAGGGAGGTTCCGAGGTCGAGGAGCAGAGCTTGGGAGGAGCAGTTCGAGTTGACAGGTGAACCTTGGACGGAGGAGAGGAAGGCTGCGATGGAGGAGGCGGAAAGGGTGGTGTTGAAGACGGTGGAGGCGGTTTGAGTGAGAGTGAACAGGGAGGAGGCGAGAGGTTGGCAGTCGTCCAAGGTCGAGGTGCAGACGCAGGTCGAGTCTGCAAAGAGGAAAGAACAGAGTGAGCTTTGAAGACTTCATGAAGCTAAGCTAAGCTGAACTATCCAAGACTCACTCAGGTTGCAGAAACTCCCAACCATCCCATTCGTACAGCCCTCTTCGCTCGTTCCTCCACTCGACGCGTCGTCCTCCCCGTTCCTCGTCAGAAGCCTGGAACCGAGAGCAGATTCGGGTCAGCCTTGTCTCCTCAACAGAAACGGAGTAGGATGTTCACTCACGCAACAGGCAACGCAATCACCAGAATCAACAACAGCAACCCCAGCCCACAAGCCATCAACTTCTTCCTCCTCGTCCAGACGATCCTTGGGCTGGGAGTCGAAGGCAACGGCTTCCTATCGTAGTCGGATCCTTGGCTAGCTCGAGTGTACTCTACTCCCGTGACCTAACAAACGCGAAACGCAAGAAAACGAAGTCAGTTACAGTTAAATAACGAAACGACAAGAGAGACGAAAACTCGAAACGACGCGTCTTTAAAACTCACCTCCCTAGGCTCCTCTTCCCCATACCCAATCAGCACCACCCCCACCTCCTTCTCAACCATCTCTTCCTCTCCTGCACGCTTCCCTCCAGTCCCAACTCCCCACTTGCCACCGCCTATCGAACCCAACTTCCTCCCCAAACTCCTCCTCCTCACCTTCCCTCCCCCCTCCTCCTCCGCGACCGCTGCTGCTTTCTCAGGCGAAGCAACGATGACTACGGTCCCTCTCTCTTCCTCCTCAGACGCGTCGCCAAGTTCGGTGAACTCTCCGTCCCCTCCAGCTTCAGAAGAGTTCAACCCTCCCGCTCCTGCTCCCGCTCCCGCTCTTCCCGTCGAGCGACGAGAACTGGTCCCTCCTCCCCCTCCACCTGAGACCCAACTCCTCAAGGACCCCCCACCACCACCACCGGCTTGCTTCCATCCTCCAGCAGCAGCAGAAAGCTTCCTCTTCGTTCCTCCCATCGACGACGACGGCGAGCGATGCACGTAGCCCTTCCCTCCCTCGACGGCCGCAGCCTCCCTCCCTGTTGTTCCTCCTCGTTCCAGAATTTCCACCACCCTATCCGCCCTCCTGACCAGCCTCGCAAGAGACAACCCAGCCTCCCATCGTTTGATCCTCGAAGGCGTTCGTTTCACTCCCAACGGAGCTGCAGCGGAAGGCGAATTGGTCGAGCTCGACGAGGTGGGTCTCCCTGAGAAGGACGACGACGAGTGCTTGTAGGGTGATCCAGAGGAGTGGGAGCTTGAGCGATGCGAGTTGGAAGATCTTGCTGCTGGGCCGAGGAGGGAGGCGAAGCGGGTGGAGCGGTTGGAGATGGAGGGCGCGTCGGAGGTTCGCTTCGAGCTGTTGTTGTTGAAAGGTTGTTGTTGTTGGGAGAGGTTCGGGGACGTTTGAGGAGAGGAGGAGGAGGAGGAGGAGGAGGAAAGGAACGGGAAAGGGTAGTTGGATGGACCGGCGAGGAAGGGGTAGTCTGTTGTTTGAGGGGTGCTAGACGGCGACGAGTTGAAGGCGGGAGAGTAGCGTTGTTGTTGGTGAGTTGGATTCGGTGGGAGGAGGTGAGTCGGAGAAGCTTGAGGAGGAGGGTAAGTGTTCGATCCGTAGCCCGACGAATAGTTTCCTTTCCGAGTAGGAGAGTCCTTGAGGATGGGAGCAGGATAAGGAGAGGTAGGCGAAGGCGAAGGCGTTCCTCTCCCTTCCAAAGCCTCGAGGGCTGAAGCTCGATGTCCGACTTTGAGACTTCCCTCAGCCTTCGACGAACCCGCCGACTGCTCCTCTCCTTCCATCCCAGCCGAAGAAGTCCATCGATCCAAAGCTCCTCGAGCTCCCATCCCTTGAAGAGCGAGGATCGAAGGACTCGAGAGAGCCACCGACGTCGAGACCGATCCTCGTTTCGCGTTCGTCACGATGACCGCACTACTCGCCACGCTTCCTGCACTGGACGGGAGACCTCCTCCTCCTGCGCTGGTCGACGTGCTCGAGATGGTCCTGAAGGTTTCTCGACTGGGCGTATCGGGGAGAGGAAGGTTCCGTTGGGAGGGAGGAGTAGGGTTGGGTTCGCTCGGGAACGGACGATGGAAGTTCGACGAGGGCGGGACTTGAGCTGGCTCGAACGTCGAGGGACTTGAAGCGGCTGAGGAGGGGATGGGAGGGAGAGGGATAGGTCCGGAGGGGTACGGAGCTTGAGGGAGACTGGACGAGTTGGAGTAGAGCGAGGAGAGACGCTTGTGCCTTCCTTCGTTGGAACGAGCTCGATGGAGGGACGCGACGCTTCCTGGTCTTGAAGCTGGGGAGGGATCCGTTGGAGCTAGAGGGTGGAGGGGTCTTCGAGAGGAGGTAGGAGTAGAGGAGGCTGATGCGGTAGTACTAGAGGGGAGGAAAGCGGAGTTGGGAGGGGTGGAAGAGGGGGTGGAAGATGAAGGGAGGTTGTGGCCAGTGGACGTCGAAGAGTTGGAAGTGAATGGGTTCCGACCTCTTGGTGTGACGGTTGAGGTTGAAGCGAAGGAGGAAGCACTAGGTGAAGGTGTCATGGTTGAGTAGGAGAGTCGAACGGTGGTTGACGAGGAGAGGGAAGGATGAGGGGAGGACGCGACGGGAGGAGCGGGATGCGACGTCGACGACGAACCTCCTCCTCCTCCCTCGTTCGACTTCTTTGTTCCACCGTAGGTATCGAAGTAGGAAGGTCTTCCTCCCCTGTCTGCTCTCTTCTGAATCAACTCCCTGTAGGTTTCGACCCTTCTCCTCTCGTCCTTCTCCTCGTCCTCCTCTCCGTCTCCAACTCTCCTGAATCCCAACCCCGGGCTCATCGTCCTCGGCTCTCCTCCATGTCCCAATTCGGTCGGAGGTCGAGGGAACTCTCTCCCTATCGCGCTCAGAGGAAGGTTCCCGTCCTCGAACGAGTGACCTGTCCAGATAGCCGACGAGACTCTCGAGGGAAGAGGGAGGAGCGTCGAACCTGAGCTCGATCGATAGGACGTGTTGTGATTCGAGTCGTCCGAGAGGATCTTGGAATCCGGTCTCGTAAGTTGAGGAGGGATAGGTGGAAGCGGGTAGGTCGAAGGGACGATGGGAGGGAGAGGAGAGAGCGAAGTTGACGACGACGAGGAGGAAGTGGGAGAGGGAACCACGGGTTGTTGTTTGGTGAACGGGTTGTTGCTGTTGACCTTCAGAGGAGGGGAAGAAGAGGAAGGTTGACGATGCTTGGAAGAAGCGAAGACGGCATGCTGAGGAGAGACTCCCAGGTTGGAAGAAGAAACGGGCGAAGGAGGAGGAGGACGAAGGTCGTCCTGGTCGTGAGCGTCCAAATACGAAGCCATCCTGAAACGAGAAGTCAAGAGAGAGAGAGAGACGGGAGAAGTCAGCTTGGATACTAGGCTTCCGAAAAGTAAAGACTAAGAAAGAGAGCTCACCTTGTGTAGAGTTAAGGATTAAAGCAAAGCAAGCCAGCGATCCCGTTTAGGCGATCCCTCTTCTTCGGTTGAGCTCGAACGCAAGGACGGGAGGAGGAGTGGATTGAGCTTGGAGCTGTCCTGAGCTCTCTCTCTCTCTCGATCTGAGAACCCTCTAGGTGTCGAGTTGGAAGAACGAGTGTGGGTCTGTCGTCGAGAAAGGGAAGAAGAAGAAGAGAGGGGAGCGGTGGTGGTTTGAAAGAGAACTGGAGCGAAGGAAGGAAGGCAGGGTCCCAGGCCGGAGGGAAGTTCAATAGGGGGGAGGTCGAGAAGATTGCGATCTCTCCACCCCTCTTTCCTTGCTCGATCCTCTTCTTTCAGATTTCATGACGATGGGTGACTATAAAAGAGGGAGAGGTCAGCTTTGAGCTTCAGGAGCGCACAGGAAGAAGAGGAAGCACTCACCGTGAAGAACCGAGAGGAGGAGAAGGAAGGAGAAAGAGGTTGAGCTCGACCTCCCTCCCTCTTCCTTCCTTCTCTTCTTCTCCTTTCGAACGAACAAGACAGCCTCCGAGACCTCAGAAGGAGAAGAAGCGCCCTCGGCCACGCTGATGCTTATGAGGCTTCCAGGAGGTCAAAGACAGGGGGCTCATCGTGGAAAGTATGAGTTGAGAAGGAGAGAGAGTCGAAGTTTGAGGTCGACAGAGGCAGAGAGGTCGCAGGCGTGGTTTCTCCGAGAGAAGATTCACGTTTTCCGAGAGCGACTCACGCAGAAATTCTTCTCTGGTTTCGAGATGGTCCCTGGCGGGTAAGGATCTGTTTCAGCCTCTTAGGAGTCCAAGAAGATCGACCTCGAGATGAACATGTTTGACGGGCTCAGAAAGCATCGACGCGTCTCTCCGATGCTCCTCCGTCTCTCCCTCTCTTCGTTTGCTGTCGTTACAGCAGCAGCAGCAGCAGTTTGCGAAGATCATCTAGATCTCCAACCTAATCACTAAAATATCGATACGAGACTAACTTCTCCACCACCTTCCCCGTTTTCCTTCGTTCGTCCGTCTAAGGATCAACGCTCTTCGCCTCGGCAGAGTGCTTCTTGAAGAGCTCCTCAGCTCGAGTCCAGACTCCCTCGGTCGACCTCTGAGGGAAGGTCAACAGCGAAGGGAGCAAGGCGGAGGAGAAGGATTCGGAAGCCTCTCGGGGGAGCTGCAGGAACGAAACGGGAACGCGACGAAGGAAGAGAGTCAGTGAAACGAACGAGGGATAGTGCGGAGCGAGAAGAGGAGAGACGCACGAGAGTAGGAAGATGATCGATAGAGATGACGGTCATAGGAGGGTTTCCCTCTCTGTCGAAGGAGAAAGGGGCAGAGGAGAGGGAGAACGATCAGCGACGAGGCGAGAGGGAGAGAGGAGAACGAGAGAAGGGGAACGAGAGAACGAACCCGACGTTGACGTCGACGGTAGGTTCAGGGAAGACGGTGTTGATGGAGTAGATGGGGAGAGGGTTGTTGGGGTTGGTGGTGCTGAAGAAGAGGAGAAGAGAGAGAAGGAGGAGATGGTCAGTTTCAAGCTCGACGGAAACGAAACCAAAACGAGGGCAACAGAGCGAGCGAGCAGCAGGAATCGTAGATGAGGCGATGGCGAGCTATACGGTGCAGTGAAGAAGCAAGGAAAGCAGGAGCTGGGACTCACTCGCAAGAAACATCCACGAGGCATCCGAGCTTCCTGTCCTTTCCGGCCTTGGCGATGAACTCCTCGGTGAGGAAGTGAGGGATGGGAGAGGTGAGGTAGATGCAGTTGACGACGATGTCGACTGGGGTACGAGAAAGGGAAAGCGAGAGGAGGTCAGCGGACGAAGAGGGAGAGCAACGTTGAGTGGCTGAGCTCGGCTCGAGGAAGCTACGAACCATCGAGGAGCTCCTGGAAAGGTCCTCCTCCAGCGGTCTCCGCCATATCCCACTTGATGATGTCCTCCCTGGAAGCAGACGAAGCGAACGAGAGAGTCAGCTTGAGCTTTTGCGACGGAAAGGAAGATGAAGAAACGACGAGAGCTCAAACTCACTCCTTCAACCCAACCTTCCTGAACAAATCCACAGCTCCTCCACCACATCGTCCCAAAGCTCCAATAACCAGCGCCCTAACAGGTCGTCCCAGCTTAGCCAACTCCTCCTTCACCTTCTCAACCATGGCATCCTCGTTCTTGAAAGGCTTCAACCCTCCCAACCTTCCCTTCCCTCCTTCCTCCTGCTGAGCTCCAACAGCCAAGCACCCAGCAGCAGCACCAGCGAATCCAGCGTGGTATCCGAAGGCAGCTACTCGTCGTCCCGAAGGGTCGGTCAAGAACTCGAGATCGTACAAGGTTCCTCCTCCGAGTCGGAATCGCTTGAGGACGGCGGACCATCCTCCTTGGTGCTTGTAGCAGTGCGCGAACTGGATGTGGGTGTGAGGGAGAGCGTCGGTGGATTCGGTGAGTTCTTTGAGGCCGATAATGGTGGTGGTGGTGGGGCAGTCGGTGTGCCAGGTGTCGTGGCCGACGAGCTTGCAGCCGATACTGAGAGAGATGAAGGGAAAGGAAGGAAAGGGAAGGTCAGCTCGGAGAGGGAGATGGGAAGGGACGAGATTGAGAAAAGAGCTCTGTGCTCTTCGTTTCTTCCCTCTGAGGGATAAGAAAAGATAGTACAGGTAAAGAGAGAAGTCTAAACTCACGCCTCAAACTCCTCGTCGTCGAAAATTCTCTCGGGATCCCTCTCGACGGTGATGTCGAATCCAGCGTCGATGAGAGCTTTGGCGGTCGTAGGAGTGAGAGCGGAACGATGCTCGTGAGGCTTGGTCTCGCATCGGAGCCAGAGAGATTGAGAAGGCATGGTGATGAGGGGTGAAGGTGAAGGGTTTGAGAAAGGGTGGGTTGGGGTTGCTGATGGTTTGAAGGAGGAAGGAAGTGAAGGAGAGTTGAGATCATGACTCGAAATCAGCGCCCGTCCAAGTAGGAGGAAGGGGACTCCGTTGTGGACGGAAGGCGTCGAGGGAGAAGTCTGAAGATAGTAGAGGATTAGAGGAGAAGTAAGTGATCTCCGAGAGGTGGGACATTGAAAAGAAAATCGTCAGGGCTGAAAAAAAAAAAAGCGGGAGCTCGAGAGCCAACGCGTCGCGCTTTACTTTGGACGCGTCGTGTTGCCTCAGCGACCTTTCGAACGGACGCAGTGTAGGTGCGACGACGAGAAAGACAACCTAAACGTTCATTCTACACCCAAGAACCCAACTATCGAAATCCCTTCTTCCTCACAAACTCCCGCTCCTCCTGATCCGTTGACGATCCATCTCTCCCGCTTCCCACCTTCCATCCCTACTCTTCCCCAGCCTCCCATCTGCACACGAGAAGAACCCAACGCAGGAGACGAGGTATCGTTCTGTAAAAGCCGACTTCCACGTAGAGATGCGAACTGAACTCGGGCTCGAGCGCGACCTCTCCGTCCAACGTTTCCGTTTGGAAGTGAAAGACGTTCGGTTTCCCCTTCTCACCGACGCGGATGGCCAGCTCGTCCCAGTTGTCTTGCGAGACCGGAACGGAACCCGGCCCAGCTAATAGGATCATGCGAAGAGTGGACCATCCGTGGGTGAAGTCGAAGAGGGAGGAGTGGACGAGAGAGAGGGTCGGGGGAAGACCATCAAAGTCATCGTGGTCGGGGAGGAGAAGAAATTGGTCGTATGGGTTGAGTAGAGCCAGGAGAGGCGCGTAGAATTCGACATCATTCTTGAGGTCGTCGTGATAGAGAACGAGTCTCGAGACTTGAAAGGCGGCGGCGGATTGAGCGGCGTGAGCGTCGATGTGGATGGGTTTGAACGACGGCGATGGAGGGAGGAGTGAGACTTTTCGCATTGACCGAAGGCGATGAAGACGGGGTAGATCGACGAATGTATCGGAGAACTGTATCACATGGAGTAGCGAGTCAGCGAGTGTAGTGCAAGAAGGAGGAAACCGAGAGAGAGGCGAACTCGAAGGCGCACCTTCGCTGCCGCGAAAGACAAAGCAACGTCTTCGTCCAACCACGCTTCCGAGTAGAGCTCTTCCGAGAAGACGTCAAAGAATCGAAAGCAGACTTGGGCGAGGGTGAACTTTTCGGCCTTCTCCAAGGAGGAACCAACGAGGAGGAGGATTTCGACGGGGAGGGAGGGAAGGAGGGCGCGTCCCCTTTCGATTTTGGGAGAAGGCGTGTTCTTGTACTTCTCCTTTTGGAACGAAAGGTTGTCAGAATAGACTCAAGTCAGTAAAATGGTGAGAAGTTGTGAGAGGAGAGGAAGGAACGAACGAGAGACCAGACCCAGCGACCTTCCTTCCCCTCTTCCATAGCTCCTTCCATGATCCAATACCCAACAGGAAGCAGTTCCCTCGAGAGATCCCCGAGAGCTCGATCTTGTTCCTCGTTCTTGGCTCGGAGGGCCTTGTTCTCGGCGGAGAGACGGGCGACGGTGGAGGAGAGGTGGGAGGAGGAGGAACGTTGAGCTTCGTTCTCGGTGGAGAGACGAGCGATGGTTGCGGCTTGAGATTGAATGAGCAGAGTCTTCTCCTTGTCGGCGTGTTCGAGAGAGGCGAGTCGTTGTTCGAAGTCCATCTTGAGAGAAGGCGTAGGAGGAGAGAAGAGTGTAAAGAAGGGAAGAGAGATGATGGAGGTCGAAGACGAACAAGGTGAAACAGCCCTCGCCTTCTCATCCTTCGATTTCGACGGTCGTCACGCTCATCTGCTCTAGTTTTTCGAAAATCTTCAGACTCCGATCTGTCAAGGAGCCGGTGGAGAGACCAAATTTGCTCAAACTTCAGAAACTCGAGTTTGCGAGAGCTGCATGACGACCCTTCCCCTTCCTCCTGCTCTCCCGCACGTCCCCTTGATCTGCCCTCCTCCCAAACGTCCATCATCGATATCCGCCCTCCTCACCCTCATCCATCTCCTCACCCCTTCTCGGATTGCCTCTCTACATCTACAGCTCTCCCGCTCTCGAATCCCTTCTTCTTCTCTTTTCTTTCTCTCTCAATCTCGTGAGTTCAGCTCGCACTCCCTTTCTTTCGAGCTCATCCCTCTCAGGGCACCTCCTCACCAAACCTTCCTTCGCCTCTTCTCCGATCTTTGCTCACTGAACATACACTTCGTCTTGCTTGCTTTCCTCAGCTTAACTCTACTTTCGAATCGTCGACATGGCCAACAAGAGCATCAAATGTTCGTCCCAAGACGTTCTCCCCTTCCTCCCCCTCTCTCTCCTCCCTTCCTTCTCCTCTCGACGAGCCCTCCTCCTTCTCCGACTTCATGCCGCGACTCAGCCCACCACGATCCGTAGAACGAAAGCTGATTATTTCCCCTCGTCTCTTTGTACGCGTCTTTACGATCTACAGGTGTCGTAGGTACGTGTATCTGAGCTCAATTCAAAGTTGGACAAGGGACGGAAGGGAAGGGAGGGGTGCCTCTTTCTCTGCGTGCTCATCCAAGCTTTCCTTCTGCTTGTTCGCCTCATTTCTCACTCTTATCTGTAGTCGGTGATGGAGCTGTCGGAAAGGTGAGCTTTTCAGGCTCTTGAAGTGCGATGGGCGGAGTGGAGGGGTCGAAAAGGAGGAAGGAAGGTCGAAGCTGATCATCTCCTCCCTCTTTCTCCTCTTTCCATTCTCGTTTCACCCAGACCTGTGCCCTTATCTCCTACACCACTAACGTGAGCTCCTTCCTTCAATATCCATCTTGACGTCCGAATGCTGACTTTGCTCCTTTCTCAACCAGGCTTTCCCTGTTCGTTCCTCCTTCCCCGCCTCCGACCCAGAGTCTCCTCACTCACGTCCCTCCGTCTTTCCTTTTCCTTTTCCTCCCATCACCGGTTCACCGTTTGATCTCAACAGGGAGAGTACATCCCAACCGTCTTCGACAACTGTGCGTTCCAAACCTCTCAACTTTTCTCCTCTTGAACCCCATCTTTCTCCTCCGGACGATCAAGTCACTCAACCGAAGCTCACACTCTCCTCTCTTCTCCCCGTCTTTCACAGACTCTGCACAGATCGTCGTCGATGGATCTACAGTCTCGCTTCAACTTTGGGATACCGCTGGACAAGAGGATTACGAGTGAGTCGTCTCGTCCGTTCCCAAACTTCCAGCTTTGGCTCGAAACGCGAAGCTCATCTCCTCCTCTCCTCCTCGCCTCCCCTTTCTCCAGTCGTCTCCGACCACTTTCCTATCCTCAGACCGATGGTGAGCCTCTTTTCCTTTGGGCCGACGCGTGAGTTCTCGTATCGACTCGTTTCTGACTCGTTCCTTCGATCTCTCTTTTCCTCAGTCTTCCTCGTTTGCTTCAGTTTGGTTTCGGTGAGTCGCACAACCTTGTTGATGGAACGTTCGAGACCGGTTTATCCAGGAGGAAACTTCAGCTGGTGAAGCTACTCGCGGGATGCAGCTGAGTCGTTCGAGGAAATGGTGGAAGGTTGGGAGCGACGCTCAGGGAACCAGCTGGGAGTGAGAAATCGAAAGCTGGAGCTGATCCTTCTCTTCCCTTTCCTCTTACCATAGCCGGCGAGTTTCGAGAACGTGAAGACGAAGGTTCGTTTCTTCTTCTGTTCGATGCATCGACGCTGCTCCAATTCGCTGACCTTCGATCCCGCTTTGTTCAGTGGATCCCTGAGATCGGCCACCACTCTCCTTCGTTCGTAACCTCAGCTTCAACTTCAATCGAAAGTACCAGCCGCTGACCTTCATCCTCTTTCCTCTCAAACAGAACTCCCGTGATCTTGGTCGGAACGAAGCTCGGTCAGTTCGCACTTTTCCTCCGTTCGCTTCCTCCCTTCTTGAGCTGACTTTCGCGTCTTCTTCTCCTTCTCAGATCTTCGGGAAGACCCTCAGTCGATTGCCAAGCTCGCTGAACGTCGTCAGGCTCCCATCCAGTACCCTGCCGTTCGTTCTTTCCCGTTTTTCGTTCCTTGTCTCTCGTCTTCGAACTGACGTTCCTTCTTTCCCCCAGGCCACTGCTTGTGCTCGTGATATCGGAGCTGTCAAGTACCTCGAGTGCTCTGCTCTGACGCAGAAGGGATTGAAGACTGTCTTGTACGTCTTCTTTTCTCGTGGTGGTCGACCTCGACACGTCCAACCGATCAACTGACGCGTCGTTTTCGTTCTCTTCCTTCAACAGCGACGAGGCCATCCGAGCAGTTCTGAACCCTGCTCCCAAAGCTACCAAGAAGAAGGGAGGATGCATCGTCATGTAGTAGACCTTTCCATCCTCGTTCGTGCCTTCGTCGTTGCTTTGCTTTTTTCTCGCTTCCCTTTCTCTTTCTTGCTCTCTCTCTCTCTCCACCCTAGTTTCTTTTCCCCATACATCTTTCTCCTCCTCAAACTCGCTTGGCCTTGCTTGCTTCTCTCGCTTTCTCTCTCTCTCTCTCAAACCTAGTACTTTACGCGTCCCGCTTCTCGCTTTCTTCCTTTTTAACGACCTCCCACAATCCCCGGCCTTCCATATGCTATGACTCTCTCACTTCTATACACCGTCTCCCATTACAAACCTACCTATACAACGAACCTTGCTTCAAAATACTCCCTTGACGACGCGGAAAGTCTGCACGTCGAGAGCAACTTTCGAGCTCAACTTCCCGTTCCCTTCCCTTCCTACCAACTCCCACTCCCCTCCCGACCTCCGACCTCCCACTTTCTCTTGCGTCTCGCTCTACGATGAAGCCCTCCTCCCTAACGATCCCGAAACTCAAAGCCGAGCTCGATGCGAGAAAGATCGCCTACAAGTCGACGTTGAAGAAGGCGGGCTTGGTCGAGCTCTTGCAGGCTGCTTTGGACAAGGAGGCGGAGGAGAAGGAGGAGGATAGAGGAGAGGGAGCGTCAACGAGTAAGAAGAGGAAGGAGAGGGATAGTGAAGGTGGAGGAGAGAACGCTGAAGGTGAGTGGAAGAAGAGTGAGTGGGGAAGAGGGGAGGAGATGGAGCGAAGGAGCGAGCTGTCTCGCCCTTTTTCTTCTACCAGAGAAGCTAAACCTCTCCTTTCTTGTTGGTGTCTATACAGCTTCAACCTCAACCTCGAAACCCACCAAATCCAAGAAGCCCAAACCCACCGTCAAAGCTCCTACTCCGCCACCAGCACCTCCTCCTCCTCTCCCACCCACGATCCTCAACCTCATCAAGTCCTACCTCTCCCCCCTCGATCTTCGATCCCACCTCGCTTTCTCAGGCACTTCCAAGCACATCAGGAAGACCTGCTACGGGTCGGAGCAGGCGTGGAAGGAGATTGTGCTCGGGGCGGGGTTCGGAAAGCCGTCCAGTGTGAGAACGGGAGGAGGAGGAGAGGGAGGCGAGTGGAAAGAGGTTGCCCGAAAGTTGGTCAACTGTTTGGCGTATGGGTTCGGGGAGAGAGGAACGTTGGATGATGGCTGGGAGGGATTCAGACGTGAGTGGAAGTGAAAACTTTTTCTTTCGAGCGGAGGGGAGGCGAGAACAGAAACGACCGAGCTCACCACCTTTCCTCCCCTTCCCTTCTTCCCTTCCTTCCCCTCTCGCTCCGCTCTCCTTCGCGAACAGACTCCCTCCTCGCCTCCAAATCAACCTCCAAACCCCTCACTCCCGAAGACGTCGTCTCGGACGACATCATCCTCGAAACCAATCCTCTCTTCCGAACGGTCCTCGTCGCAAACGACGACTGGAGTTCGATCCAAAACGTGGTTTGTGACTTTGAGAGCAAACAGGTGGACGACATATTAGGTGGGGAGAGTTTGAAAGACATGCCAGCGATTGGCTACGCTGTGAGTAGGATCAGGCTTCAGTGGGTTTTGGGGGAAGGAGGAGAGAGACGACGACTGCTGATGAGCTTTGTTTTGGGGAGAGTTTTAGCTCGCCACCTGTCCAGTCGTGACCCACCTCGGAGTCGAACAAGGGTTCAGCAGTGTCAAGAACGTCGACGGAGTGACCATCTTGGATGTTTGGACGGCTTTGGTGAACAGGTTCGTCTCCTTCTTTCTTCCTCTCCTCGCGTCTCTTCCCTGACCCTTTCTTCATCCTACCACAGAGCCAACGAACCCATCACCGAAGCTCAACTCCTCTCCAAGTTCGTTCGGGACCAAGACCTCAAGGACTCGAACAAGAACACCTGGTCCTACCTGCAGCGAAACAAATGGCACGCCTGGCTCTCGACGACGGACATGAGGGCGAAAGGTTGTGCGTTGATGAAGAGTTTGATGGTTGAGCCTGACGAGTGAGTTTCAAACTCTCATCGTGTGGTCTCGTTTGAGGAGAGAACGGTGGGCGGGAGGGTGGGAGAGCAAGAAAGAGCGACGGATAAATTGACGCGTCGACGCGTCTCTTCTCTTTTTCGTTCGTTTAATGGGTGAGAGCAGGTCCTTCAACGGAGACGTCTTCCAAGCCCAAGCTGGCTCGATCCTCCTCTCTCTTGGGTTTGACGAGGCGGAGGACCACGGAAGTGAGATGGGGGGTGGGTCCAAGGATTCTTACTGAGCAGCGACAACGACGACGCGTCTCTTTATTTTCTTTTCCTTTCTCTGTACCTCCGTTTTCTAGTTTCTTCCCTTTGTGTAGCTACTTTTTCTCTTTTACTCCATACTCACTCGCGTACTCCCGTCGATCCCTGCATACTCTCTTAGCCTAGCATGGTTCCTGCGACCTCATCGTTTCGTCTTTCCGTTTTCTTTCTTGTTCTCTCTTCTTGACGACGCCTCCCCTTTTTTTTCTCGTCCGAAGCATGAGGCGATCTACGCTGTCTAGATTGAGCTCTCTGTGCGACAAGTTAATCAAGAGAACGAGCGACAAGCCAACAGAAACCCAAAACGAAGAAAAAACCAAGAACAAGGCTCAAATGGGCAGCAGCTACGAAAGGAAGAGAATCGAAGGAAATGTGGTATCTGCAGCGAAAGCGAACACAACAGCCTCAACTAGAATCTAGAATCCCAACACCGGAAGCTCCAGCGACTGCTCGTCCCCGATTCTCCCTCCTTCCTCCACCGAACTCCCCTTCTCCGAGCCTTCCCTGATGTTCTCAACGAGTTGGATCTCTCCCTTTCCCTCGTTCCAGGGTTCGGCCTCAGCAGAGCTGAAGGATCCTTCGGATCGGCCGTCGTCGACGCGTCCGAGTCCGAGTCCGTTCTCGACGTCGACTTGAGGGTGTTCGACGATGTCGAGAGGCAGATATTGGATGCTCATCGACTCCTCCTGACTGAGAGGAAGGTGGAGGAGATCCTCGAAGGCGGCTTCCTCGTCGGCGTTGGTGAGGACGGATCCGACGGGGACGCTAGGTTCGACGACGACGACCTTGGGTTCGACGGCATCGACGAGAAGGCCTTTCGTCCCGATCTCGAGATGGTCCGAGACCTGGTTCCAGATCATCTCCTGCGAGACGGACGGCTGATCGTGGATCCTCGCATCTCCGACGCGTCGAACGAGTTCCGTGACCAGGTGAGGGATTTGAAGGCAAGCGGCTCGGAGTCGAGGGAGGGATTTGGCGGCGACGATTCGAGAGGTGGGAAGGAGGACGTCTTTGACGAGGTTTCCGGACGTTCTGGAAAGATTGCTGGGGGAGAAAGGGGGCGGGCGGACAGAAGAGGTCAGCTCGAGACGAAAGGAGGAAGAGAGGAAAAGAAGACACGTACAGGATCTGAGTGTACTCCTCCCCTTCAACGAACGACGGTCCAGGTTTCCTGAGTCCCTTCTTGGCCTTGGCGGTATGAGAAAAGACGGTTTCCAAAGCAAAGACGAGATGAGCGAGAGGCTGAGAAGGGGAGAAGGGAGAGGAGGAAACGTGTCAGTTCGAAGAAGCGTCGAGAGAAACAGAAGCAATCGAACTCACGCCTCGAAGAGTCATAGCCCACCGACGATCCTTCAGCCTATCCTCCGATGATCGAGAGTCTCCACCGGCGTCGGCTCCCCAGAATTGAAGAGCAACCTCGTCGAATTTCGCGAGGGAAGGTTCTTCGACCTTGGACTTGGGTTTGGGGATGGTGGTTTCGACCTTCTTCTTCGACGAGGACTTGGGCTTGCCTCCGAGCCAGCCCTTCTTCCCCTTCGGCTTCGACTCCAGCTTCGGAAGACGAGATGCTCGGAAGTGCGCTTGAAGCTGGAGGACGACGGCCAGGAACTCGGGTGACGGCTTCTCTTCCTCGACCTTGGATTCGAAGACTTGGAATGTCGAAGGAATATCGAGGAGAGCTCTCGCTCCGATGGAGCTTGTTGGGTCCTCCTCGTCAATCCTGAGAGGTGAGGGGGACATGGGTCGAACGAGCGGGGTAGAGGGAGGCGAGTTGTCGACGCATCGAAGAAGGTCGTCCTCCGTCGCACGAAGGATAAGCTGCTCCTCGAGATGGTTCCAGGAGTCGAATCGAATTTTGAGGGAGGAGTGGGAAGTCGTTGCAAAGGTTGGACGGGATCGGTGGTGCTTCTGAGAGTCGAGAAGGGTGAAGGCTGGGTCGAGAGAGGGAGGAGTCGATTGCAGGAAGAGGTCGAAAACGTCTTCCCACGTTGGCGCATGGACGAAGCTGTCGAAGAAAGGGCTGTGAATAAGAGCGATTCTAGTTCGCGGTGAGAGAGGAGAAGCAGGAAGGCTCACGATGAGTGACGTGGATCCGGGTTGTATCGAGACGAAAGTCGAAGCTTGCTGAGGAAGGCGAGGAGCGATCTACGGAAGGACAGATTTCCGTTCTCAGCGTAGAAGACTTCCAAGCGGATCCTGCGAGGAGCGAAAGGGGCAGGGAGTTCAGTCGAGTCGCTAGCAGGGGACTTAGATCGACGTGTTAGAGACTCACACTCGTTCGAACAGATCGTGAGATCTCTCTGTGCTGGCGGAGGAGAGAGTCTGGGAGAGAGATCGAACAATCTTCCGAGCATATCCGTCGAGCTGTGGGAGCTCCGCTCGACCGTACTCTCCTTGAGGGACCTCGTGTATCTTGCGAAGGTAGGAAAGGGGAGCCGTGAGACCGTCCTGCAAAGAAGAAAGGTCAGTCAAGTTCGTCCTTTGGCTCGAGCGGCAAGAAACAGAGTAACTCACGAGCGTTTGTCCGAAACCAATTCGCAGGTCGACCACGAGCTGAAGTACTATCCTCTCGACGACTTCCAAGCAGCATCGGAGGCTTCCGATCTTTCTCTCGACGACGAACCTGAGTCGAAGAGGATTCTCATCAGCTCTCCTGTCACGACGCCTCAACTTGGGATTTGGTTTGACTCACTCGACGAACTCCAGGCCTCGATAAAGAGCGTGTTGGAGGGGTCCCTCGTGAAGACGAAGCAGACCGAAGTGAGAGAGGAGGATCTTGATTGACGATTGGCCGGAACCAGCGAGAAGCTCTCGAGAGTGATGGAAGACTCGATAGTCCGAAGAGATGGCAGCTTGGGAGGTGATAACGAGTCTTCGGATGATTTCACTGTGGCACAGGCAGTCGATGAGGTTGATGATCCTTGGAAAACGAAAGCAAGGAAGAAGTCAGAGGTGTGAACACGAAAAAAGACGAGGGACGGTGAGCGCAGCGAGGAGCTCACTGCTGAGCTTTCTCGAGACAGACGGAGGGAGATCCAGTAGACGCGTCCAATTCTTTGAACGCGTTGACGAGGTGGACCTGAAGGAGAGGGAGAGCTCGGTTGCCGCCTGCGATTCTTGATACGACGACGTTCGAAGAAGATCCTCGAGCGAGGGACGACGGGATGAGGATGTTGCTGAGTGCGATGACCCAATGCGATGGCCTAAGAACAAACGAAGAGGATTGAGGAGTCAGGAGAGCAGAAGAGAGACGAAGAAAGAGAAGGGACTTCACTCGTGAACGACCCCACCGTGCTCTCGAAGGGAATCCTCCAAGACGACTTCGAGGAAGAGAAGAGCCAGCTCATCCGACATAGTTTTGATGGTTGGCTTCCCTGGAAGACTGACAAGGGATCTTGAGGAAGCGAAGTCCACGAGGAGGGTCGAGAGGTTCCAATTCTCGAGCCAGCGAGCGAGTTTCGGCTTGACGAGTCCCTCCAAAGCGGCTTGAGCTCGAATCTGCACCACGGAAGCTGAAAGAATCCGAGACTTCGAGGGCTTGCTCGGTTTTTGACTGCTGAGAATAGATCGTTCGGCCACTTGGGAAAGGGAAGGGGAAGAAAGGTCAGGAAACGGACGACCAAGCCGACGCCCTTCTGCCCTTCGAAATGTGGGACTCACGTCGGAAATATCCTGAATCACCCGTCTCTAGAACTCCAAGAAGAGAACATAGGATCTGATCGTTGGTTGGATCGAAGCGTCGGATCCTGGTGACGAGGAGATCGACGAAGGAAAGGGTCCAGTTCCCAAGCTCGAGAGCAGTCGTAAGGACGGGGACATCCCGCCTTGGTTCGGGGGTTAGGTTGAGTCCCTTGTCGACGGCGAGGAGACTGAGAAGGACGGAGCCACGATCTCGTAACGAAGTTGCTGCTTCGAAGAGGCTTTGATCGTCGAGTCGAACTGGAGAGAAGGAGAGGGAAAGCAAGCAGGTCAGATTTGCCAAACAGGAGGATGCAACATGGTGGATGCTTACGAGCTGCGGCAAACACATCAAGCTAGCAAGCAAGGAAAACGAAGAAGGGGTCAGGATGGAAGGGAGGAAGGAAAATCAAGCTTGTCTTCGCCTCACCTGATTCCTCTTCTCATTTCTCACTTCCTCCTCTTCCACGTAGTCCGTTCGAGCGAAAATTTCCTTTCCGCTGGTAACGAAAGCTGATGCTTCGGATCTTGACAGCTCGTCCAGGTCCGAGGAAGAGACTCCGAGAGGTAGGGTGCGCCAGAGAGCGACGAGGATTCCGTCGAGAGCAAGAGCTTTGGAGGCTCTGCTTCGACTGAGGAGGTAGAGTCGAACCGAATCAACGATCCGTCCATCGATGAGAGCAAGATCGGCAGCTTCGTCGTATCGGTGAAATTCTTCGAGAAGTTGCTGCAGACGAGAGGAAAGGAAGGGAAGGCGTCAGCGGAAAAACTCGAGCGGACGGGAGATTTTCCTCAACTCACAGGTAGGTACGCGTTGAGAGCTGAAGTGTAGAAGGGCGAAAAAAAGATCAGTCCTTTCAAAACAAAGTACGAGGAGGAGTGGTCTACGTTCGAACCTACCGTAATCTTCCATGAAGGCGATCTCGTCTTCCACAGAGTCGAAAGGGAGTTCGCTTTCCTGAAAGGAAAGCAACGAATCGGCTATTAGTCCGTGAGGGTAGTGAGAGGAGGGGGTTATAAAGCTCACGGAGCAGTAGAGATGTCTGAAAGGTAGACCTCCTTCCCCGTCTACGAAGGGAAGAAGGAGAGGAAGGTGAGCTCGGACTTGAAATTCGACTGAACGGACCGACTCGACGAACCTGAATGATATCTCCTCGAATCTTCTCCTCGATCTCCAATCCAAGGTCCGTAGCGAGTCTCACTGCGTCGTCGATAGTAGAACGATGTCGATGGTAGCTGAGAGCGGCGGCGTTGTAGTGCTTGGCTTCCTCGAACGACTTCCCAGCCTTGACGAAGGCCTCTCCCCTCTCGTAGCACTCGCCGGCTCTCGTGAAGCACTCGGAGGCGAGAGACATCTGCGAGCTCTTCCGAGCCTCCGTCGCACATTCCTCGAACGAGCTGGCAACGGCCTTAAAGAGTTGCTGGATCCGTCGACGAGAGGACCTGCTCGTGTCAAGGAGATCTTCCTCTTCCGCTTGTCGTCGACGAAGAAACGAGGTCGAGACCCTGCTCTCGAGGGGTCGACCGGCTTTGTTGAAGGCGCTATGAGAACCAAGAAACAGATCAGGAATTTGATGGGAAAGAATGGCGGAAGGAAGAAAGAACTCACTAAACGGCTTGGTCGTACACCCCCTTCGAGTGAAGTTCTCTTGCTCGTTCCAGCCATTCCAGTGGCGTGGACTCCTTGGCCAGCTGTGGAAGAGGAGAGCTAGCAGGGATAACCTCGATGAGATGTTTGAAAACGAGGAGATCCTGGAGAGGGAAGGAGGAGTCAGACGAGAACGACGGCGATCTCGACGCGACGGAAGGAAGCAAACTCACTCTCATAGGCTCAGCGTTGATCCCTTCGTCCCAAATCCAGATATGATTCCGAGCACGAGTAACGGCGACGTAAAGCTTCTTGAGCTCTTGACAGATGGGACCTGAGGAGAAGTGAAAAAGCGTCAGATTTGAAGCGAGAGAAGAGGGTCCGATTGAACTCACCGTGTTTCGACTCTTCGAAGATTGGAGCTGTCGAGTTCGGGATGTCTCGGAGAACGACCCTCCACTGAGCGAACTGAGCGGGAGAGCTGTCGAAGAAGCCGTAGAGCAAGACGTCTTGGAACTCGAGTCCTTTGGCCTCGAGGATCGTAAGGACGAGACCTGCTCACGTCGAAAGGAAGATCGTCAGAACGAGATCGAGCTCGAAGGACGATTGCTGCGAACTCGCCGATGTTCTCCTCTCCAACCAAAGCTTGAAGTTGAGCCTTCGAAGCATGGTCCCGAACCAAGATGCACTGCTGAGCCCCGAATTCCATCTCCAGCTTTCCAGCTGTACCGAAGATCTGTAGAACGGGACGCAACGAGGTCAGCACGTCTTCTCGAGATCGAGAGGGGATGCTGGGTCGAACTCACCTCCTTGAACTCCTCGTGACCTTTCTCTCTCTTCTCGAAGAAGGCGGGTCGAGGTCCTAGGATGAGGCCTTCCTCTGGCTCTGAGGTGAGAGAAAGGAGAAGGCGTCGAGGGTCAGTTCGAGCTCAGCTTCGCCGCGAGCGTCGAACGAAGACTCACTGATAGCGTCGATCGAGTTCGGGAAGGTGGATCGAAGAAAAGAGACGATGAAGTCGGCTACCTCGCAAATGCCTCCGTGGGATCGGTAGTTTCGAGTGAGCTACACGGAAGAAAAGGAGGGAAAGAGGTCAGCTCGAAGTCGAAACTCAAACGAAATCCGAGAAGGTTTACCTGAAAGTAGCCTGTTGAGACAGATACAAGTCGAGTCAGCAAAAGAACACGTGGCTTCTCTCAAGGTTAAAACAAACTCACCAGGTTTCTCTGCTTCCCTCAATCCCGATCGAACAGCCAACGAGTCCTTCTCGAGTCGGTAGAAGAGCGACGTGAGCTCGCTGAACTTGAAGGAGGATCCCGCCGAAATGGTCTGAGCAGTATCACCACAGATGAATACTCCTCTCGAGAACGAGGAGATCTTTCGAATCACTGAAGAAGAGGCAGAGATATTGGGAGGAGTCAGCTTCGATGTCGAGATCGGTTTGCGGAGAGGAGGACTCACGAGCAAGGTCGATGATGAGATTATCCTGAGCTTCATCCACGTAGACGAAGTCGACTCGATCGATGATACTCGGGTCTCTCTGGAATCCTCGAAGGATAGCGTGCGTCCTGAGGAGAGTAGGAAAGTAAAGAATTGGACCTCGACGCGTCGTCCATCTCTCCTTTCTTTTGACTCACCGATCGGCTGCATCTCGCTCGAACCTCTCAGCCTTGAGCTTCTCGTATCGAAGGAAAAGGTCGTAGATGATTCCTCGTTTGGAAGCGAAGGTAGGTTGAGACCGAGGGGAGAGAGCTTCGTACGAGTCTTGAGTCAAGAAACCGGTCTCCTCCTTGAGAGTCTCCTCGGATCCCCTGTCGAGCGAAGAGAGGGAGAGGAAAAGATGTCAGTTCACGTTGATACAGAGGACGCCAACGGGAGCTCACTTGATAACTCCCAAGAGTTCGTTCCAAAGCATCGTAGGCTCGATTCCCTCGACGAGCTTCTCGTCGAAGCGTGGAAAGTAGGCGAGCTCGAACACTCTGAAATCGATGAGCGTCTGGCGAGTTCGTAGTCCGAGAGGGACGAGGTCGGACTCGAGAAGGGAAGAGAGCTGAGAAGGGAGAAAGCCGTCGGGTGAGGAAGGGAGGTCGAGAGAAGAGAAAAGAAAAGGAAGGAGACTCACTTGATCGAACGAGACGAAGAGAGGGAAGTGATTCTCCTCGAGGAGAGACCATCGAGTCGGGAGATCGATCTTCCTTTCGGCGTTCCTGGCCATGGAGGACGAGCCGGAAGCATCCGACGTGTGCTGGGTCGCCTGAAGGGTCTTGAGTTGCGATTTCGACATCGACGAGATCTCGAGGCTTTTCGATCTGTGAGAGGGGATGGGGAATGATGATCAGCCGAAGAGAACGAGACATACATCAACGTCGATGGCTCACAGCTTCTGGTACTGCTCGCCGACCTTGAGTGCAAGAACAGGTGACTGGGTCGAGAAGAGGGAACGAGGCTTCCTGCTCAGTCCATGAGAGGACTTTGCTTCGGTTCCAAGGAGCTTGAACAACTGCAGAGGGCGTAAGAAAAATGAGTTGGGAGGCTGTATCATCGTCATAGAAATGCTGAGGACGGACCATGCAAGTCGTTTTCCTGAAAAGAAGGAGCGGAGGTCGGCTCGATCGGTCTCTCGTCGCGTCGAGTCAAAAGTCAACGCACCCAGTTCCACCGCGTCCGAGAACGAAGCAAGCTCCCTTGTGGTTCATGATCTCCTGTTCCTTCGGACTACAAGGAAGGGGAAGAGAGTCGTCAGCGAAGGAAAGTGAGGGTAAAAAGGACGGAGACGACAAACGCCAGAGTGAAGAAGTGCGAGTTGGCTGCCACCGATTGAAAGGCGAGGAAGGTCGAAGCCGTGCAAGGGGTAAACTTCTCGAGACTACAAAGAGAAAGGGTAAGGTCAGCTCCGACTCGAAGGAGAAGCGGAGAGATGGCTACGCACGCCAGGAGGTGGTGAAGCTGGAAGTCGAGAGGGAAGGAGTTTCAGTCAGTCAACGGACGGTCGCCTGCCTCTACCTTCGATGAGCGTCATACGCACCTCGAGGAAGTCGTCGTCCGACAAGACGTCTGGATCTAGAATGGGTCCATCCGGAGTGTCGACGATCTGGGAGGTCTCCGTCTTGAAGGTCGCCGGAGCGTGGGGATCTCGAGATCGGTTGTTGATGTTGAGGTTCCGACGAAAACAGTACTCCGCTGTTCGTCTCGAGGGATGATCGACGAGCTTCTGCCATATCCGATTGGCTATCTGACGGTGATTTAAGATCGCCCATATCTTGATGGCTGAATAAGAGAAAGGGAGGGCAAAACCGAGTCAGTCAACCCAGGAAGCGACGCGTCGGAGACTCGAAAGAATCGAGACTCACCTTGGTGGTCCACTCCGTTGGCTTGATCGGTGTATATGTCGATGGACCAGACGATCCTGCAAGGAGTAAGAGGCGGGGAAACGGGTAATCAGCGAAACAAAGCGAGAAAGAAAGGGCGAGACACGAAGAAGCTCACCTCAGATCCCTCGAGAGCTTGGCTTCGTAGATCGGAACTCCACCTCTAGGATGATCAGTGAGAGACTTGGCATTGTCTCCGTAAAGTTCTCCTCGGCTGAGCTCTCTACAACGTCGAAGAAACAGGCAGGAAGTCAGCACGACGCGTTGCACGAATCCGACGCGACCAAACAAACCCGATCTTCCTGCAAGACGACAAGAAACTAGGTCAGCGGGACAGCATCAAAGAAATACGCTATTCAGGACTCACTTCTTGACGATGGCAGTGATCTTGGAGTCTCCAACTTGACGAATGAACGAGACTGGAGAAAGAACGACGCGAAGCTCATCAGCTCGAGCTCCCCGCTTTTCCGCTCGCTCGTTCCTGCTGGATAACAGAAGGATCGATGACACTCACTAGCCTTACTAGATACCAATATCATCCAAGGTCCTAGCGTTCCTACGACGTCTTGAAAATACTCGGCCGCTCGAACTGGTTGGATCGTTGCGACTTCGAGCTGCTCTGGCTCCTCCTCAGCAGCATCGTTGACCGGAAGAGCACCGAGCTCAGCTCCCTTCTCGATTACTCGAATGAAGGCGTCAAGGTCTGAAAAGAAGAGGGCAAGAGTCAGGCATGAAGGACCGTTGCTCCGTTCGTTGAACCCTGGCTCCACCGTCCACGACTCGACGTTGTCACCACTTCGTAAGCGCACACTGATAAGAAAGAGCACTCACCATCAACACCGGAGAAGACCACAGTCAAGAAGGGAAGCTCAGGCGAATCCATGAGCTTGAGAGAGACCGAGAATCTGGAGGACGAGCGAGAGTCGATTGTCTCCGAAAGAGCTGCTCCCAACGGAAACAAGGAAGATTGAGAGTCAGTTTCCGTCAAAGGAAGGTGAGGATGTATGAGTTCACCTGGTGTTCTGGAGTTCAGGGAAGGGATGAGAAGCCAGAGCTGGTTCGGTTCGCTGGGATTGAGGACGAGCTTGACGTCTCCTCGTCCGACTTCCTCCAGGGCGTGAGTGGCTTGGTTGAGGACGACGAAGGATCCCAGCCTGAGGATAAGGGTCGGATTGAGAGGAAAAGAAGTCAGCGAGGCGCTTGTGAGGCTGAAAGAAGGGCGGAGGAGGAGGGACGGGAGGAAAGGTGGCGAAGGCGAAAGGGAAGGTCGAGGGAAGTAGATTCACCTTTGGAAGATGATGATATCGTCAGACATGTTGTAGTGATGGGTTATAGAATGAGAGGGAGGTGAATGGAGAGATAGAAGATGTGCTGGGTATTTGAGGGAAGACGGTGGTTGGAGGAAGGAGGGAAGGACGGGCAGGGGGAAGGGAAGGCTGAGCTCACACGGAGAGGGGTAAGGAAGGTGCTGCCAGAAGGGGCAGGAACTGGATTCGAAAGAAATTATACATTCCTATACTTTAACTCTTGAAATCAGCACACTTCATCAGCCTCGAAACTTCCGACTTCGAAGCCCTTTATATTGAGCGAAGACGAAGACGTTGTCAGGGGAGGGAGGGGGGAGGGGAAGCGAGGTCGAGCCGGCGATCTGCTGCTGCTCCTTCTTCCTGTCAGAAGACTCGACTCAATTGCAGATCGACAATTTTGGCAGGGGAAGAAGGATGAGGGAACGAGAATGGTTTCGTGCTCGAACGGGCCAAGAGCAACGCGAACAAGAGCCTCAGGAAGCGGTTTGAGGAAAGGAACGAAAACGTCGAGCTCGACCTTTTCTCCTCCGACACCCATCTCGTCTCCTCCCGCCTCTGTCCCTTCATCCCTTTACCTTCTTCTCCCTCGACATGAACTTCGAACGAAGACTCACCTCCCTCGAAATCACTGACAAGGAGAAGACTGTTCTCCTCCAAGCTCAAGCCTCAACCGTCGAAGCTCAACGCTCCGCCCTCGCTCTTCTCTCGAGAGGACGGCCTGAGTTGTCGAGAGGAGCGGGTTGAGAACCCCTGCGTACCTTTTAGTCCGTGCTGTATTGATTACATTTCAGTTTTTTCGCCATGCTCGCATCTGCGAGAATGTCTTCCAAGAGACCAACTTCGAAGACGCGACGCGTCCGTCAGATTGCCCAACAATCTTCGCCCTTTTCTTGACCAGCGCCTTGGAGCCTGGAGCCCCAAATATGTACAACCTTGAGATTACAGACGTCTTCTAGTCTCACTTCATCACATTGAGATTTTTTCGTCGTCAGGGTTGTTTTCCCCCTTCTCCTTTTGTCGCTGAGCTCCCCTCCCTTCCACCAACCGCCATCACCTTCCCCTTCCCTCCCCCTTCCCTTTTCCCTCCTCAATCAACCATGGCTCCCGAAGTTCCTCGCAAACAAGAGAAGGATTTCTCCAAAGAAGTCGGAGAGCTCGTTCCTGAAGCTACCAAGATGGCTGAGGTGAGTAGATGAGAAGGAGAGAAGAAGGAAGGAGACAGTCGAGGTGTCAGCGTGGAAGGTGGTTGAGCTCTTCCTTCCCTTCTTCCTGCTTTGCTGACTCTCTTTGTTCATTCCTTTTTTGATGGCATATAGGCTGGACAGCTTCAAGAGGCTATCGACAAGCTTCTAGCTCTCGAAAAACTTACCCGAAACGTACGTTCCAGCAGCTCACTTCCTCCTCCCCCTTCTCCTTCAGCTCACCTCTCATCTCTCCTTCCCTTCTTCTCTCTTTCGAAACCAATCCACAGGCTGCCGATCTTTCTTCCACCTCTCAAATTCTCACTCTTATCCCTACCCTCGCCTACAAAGCTTCCAACCTGCCTCTGCTCAACTCTACGGTCGTTCTCCTCGCCAAACGACATGGCCAACTCAAGGAAGCTGTCGTCAAGATGATCGACGTCGCTATGGGCTTCTTGAGCGAGATCAAGGAGAAGGGACAGGAGAAGGAGTGGTTGGAGCTGTTGGAGACACTGAGGACTGTTACTGAGGGAAAGGTGAGTCGGATGAGCTGAGGAGAAGGATGAGAAGGTCGAAAGAGAGAGCGAGCTGACCTTTCCCTCGCTTTCGTTTCCTGCAATCCTTGTAGATCTACCTTGAACTTCCCCGAGCTCGTCTAACCACTCTTCTCTCGAGACATCACGAGAAGCTCGCTGAGACTGCTCCTGCTCCTACACCAGAAGGTTCGTTTCATTCCCCTCCCATCTCTGTCCCTCCTCCCTTCCTTGAGCTTCCTTCTCTCGTCTCTCAGCTTCACTTTCTCCTTCGAGCAAAGCCCCGCTGACTCTCTCGCTCTCATTGTATCCTTCGCCTATAGCTTCCACCTCCACCGCCAACAAAACCACCAAGGAGCAAGCTGAGGATGCCAAAGCTGAGCCCGTCACCTCCAAGGAGCACCTCGATCGAGCGGCCGACCTTCTCAGTGACTTGCAGGTCGAGACCTACAGTTCGATGGAGAGGAGAGAGAAGACTGAGTTGTGAGTATCTCAATCTGCTTCGAAACTGATCATCCGATGAGCAGTTCGGGAACAGAGGAGCGGGAGACGAGGAAGGAAGGAAGTACGAGCTCAAGCTGACAACTTCTCCTTCCCCTCGTTCGTCTCCTTCAGCATCCTGGATCAGATGCGACTGGAGAGTCAGCGAGGAAACTGGGTCAGGGTCCGAGTAGGAGGAAGGAAGATCAACAGGGGTTACTTGAAGGAGGAGGGGAACTCGGTAAGTCCTTCTTCATCTTGCTCAACATCGAGGCTCATCGATCCTTCCCTTTCGTTTCTTTGTTGCCTACCACAGGATCTCAAGCTGCGGTACTACGATCTCATCATCGCTTTGGCTCTCGAGGAGGATGCTTTCCTCGATGCCTGCAAGGCTTACCAGGAGGTCTACGATACTGAGGAGGTCAAGAAGGACGAGGCGAGGGCTCAACAGGTTCGTCTCCTTCCTCCCTCTCATCGACGAAGCTCGAAACTGATCCTTGCTTTCGTCTGGCTCATGATACAGGTCCTCGAGATGATCACCTACTTCATCGTTCTCGCTCCTCACGACAACGAGCAGTCGGACATGGTTCACAAGCTGGCTCTCAAGCCTGAGATCGAGAAGCTCGCTCTTCACCAGTTCGTTCCTGTCCTCATTTCGCCTCCGTTGCTTCGAAGCTCCGAGCTGACCTCTGTTTGTCTTTCGTTTTCGTTCTCGCAGTGACCTCGTCAAGAGCTTCACTGTCAAGGAGCTGATGCGATGGTCCTCGATGGGAGCGCTGTACGGAGAGACCATGCGAGCTTCATCCGTCTTCTCTCCTCCTACAGCTTCCTCACCGAGCACGAAGGGAGACGAGCGATGGGAGGAGCTTCACAAGAGGGTTACCGAACACGTACGTATCGACGTTTCTTCCATCCCTCTTTTCGAGCTCGAGCTTCGACTTTTCGAAATCGCGTCTCTTCCTCACTCACCGTCTTCTCCCCTCCATCCTCCCTCTTCCTACCCCACTTCGTTCCAAACACAGAATATCCGAGTCATCGCCCTCTACTACACCCGAATCACCCTCGCCCGACTCTCGGAACTCCTCGATCTCCCCTCCGCTCAAACCGAAGCCGTCCTCTCGAAACTCGTCGTCGAAGGAACCATCTACGCTCGAATCGACCGACCAGCGGGAGTGGTGGATTTCAAGAAGAAGAAGGCCAGCGAGGAGGTGCTGAACGACTGGAGTGGGAGATTGGGGGAGATGTTGGGGTTGATTGAGAAGACGAGTCATTTGATCAACAAGGTGAGTCCGGTTCGGTTCGACGAGTGGAGAGGGACGGATACGGGAGCTGATCGTCGGACGCGTCTCCCTTTTGTTCTTTCAGGAGTACGCTGTGCATGCTGCTAAGGTCGTTTCTTAGATTTCGAAGGAATGATATGGAGGATCCTTGAGGTTGCTTCGTTTGACGGAACGGAAAGAGACGCGACGAGGGAGATCGAAAGAACAGAGTAGTCTAGAGTCGGCTTCAACAACCTCAGAGGTAGGTTTCGGTAACGAAGCGAACATATGATCAGATCGGTATCTATTATATCTAGTAATAGGCGTGAGACAAAGGGGACGCAAGATTCGAGAGAGCGGAGATCGAGAAAGGAAACGCAACAACGATCCAAAAGTCCCAAAAGGAGAAAAAGAAGAAGAAGACAACATAGCTCTACATATCTCCTCGAATTCTGACAATATCTTCTCGGGAGAGGGCGGCTTTGTCGCACACTGAAGAGAGAAAAGAGCAGTTTGGGTCAGTCGGGAAGACAACTAGGAGCAAACGTCGAAAGCCGAGCGATATAAATGATGAACGAAAGGATGAACTGATCCGGCACTCACTTGATCTGAAAGCAGAACCGGGAAGATCGAAGAGCTCCAAAGGAGGACCGATTTCCGCGACGAGTCCAGCGTCCATGACGATAACACGATCTGAGAGACGAGAAAGGAAACGTCAGTCCGACTCGTGGGGAGAACCATAGGGGAAAGAGAGTGTACGTACCGTAGAAGGCAATAGTGGAGAGCCTGTGAGCGATGGTGATGAGGGATTGATCGGTGAACTCGGTTCGAATCGTATTTTGGCTGAGGACGCGTCGAAAGAGGAGGGAGTTCGGTCAGTTTAGGATTTGAGAGACGTTGAAGGAGTGACTCGGTATGTGAAATGAAGGAGCGCTGGGCTGTGCTGAGAGAAGCGGTCGAGAAGAGAAGATGCTCACATCGCCACGTCCGTTTCCACGTCGACCTGGATAGAACGAGAACGGACGGAAGGAGTCAGCTCATGAAAGTCGGAACAGTGTGGTAGCAAGGCGGGCGCACCGATGAGGTCGCCTCATCGAGGACGATAATTCTAAAAGAAGGGCAGAGAGAAGAAGAAGCTCGTCAGTCGATAAGAACGAAACGAAGAGGACGTCTGATCCTCACCGAGAGTTCCTAACGACGACACGACACAAAGCCATAAGCTGACGCTCTCCGGCGGAAAAGTTGGACCCTTCGTCCTGTCAAGAAAAAAGAGGAAGGTCAGGCGAAGGAAAGAGGTCGAGGGACAAGAGAAAATGGACGAACCTGAACAGCCGCATCCAATCTGAACTTGTCCAACCGAGCCTTAACTTCGACTGAGCCATCTTCAGAAGCCACGAGGTTACATCGTCGAAGGGAGGAGATGAGCTCGGCATCGGTGTGTTGACTGAGAGGATCGAGATTCTCTCGCACCGTTCCCGACCAAAGAAGAGGATCCTGGACGAGACGAAGACCGAGTTGAGAGCAGAGGTCAGCTCGCAAATCGACGAGATAGAAGAGGTGGACGAGACATGCCTGAGGCACAATACCCAGTCTGGATCGAAGAGCGTCGAGTCCTATGCTCTTAAGGTCGAACCCGTCGATTGAGATGCGTCCTCCTGAGATCTCGACGATTCGGAAGAGAGCCTGAAGAAGGGAAGACTTTCCAGCTCCACTAAAAGATAGGTCTCATCAGTGAAGTGTCGGGTGCTGATTGAAAGACGGCGAACTCACGTTCGTCCAACGATTCCAACCTTCTCTCCGGCGTTGATGCTGAAGCTGGTACCCTTGAGAACGGGAGGAAGATCGTCTCGGTACTTGAGAACAACGTTGTCAAACTCTACGGCTCCCTTTGAAGGCCAGTCGGCAGGAGGATCATCCTTCGTGTGAGTCGCAGCTGGGATAGCAAAAGTCGAAGAAGAAGCATTAGCGACGTGGACGACCTCGCTCATGGCGGAGAGGTTGGACTGACCTTCAGGAGTAAGAGAGGCGTAGTGAAGAACCCTCTCAGCAGTGTTCATACTTTGTTCGACCTCAGCGAAAGCTATGAAGCGAAGGAGGAAAGGAGGACGGCAGTCAGTCGAGGAGACGTCGAGTGAAACCTGGTCGAGCTCCGTTCGTGTTCCTTTGACTCACTGTTGACGAGCTGAGAGAAGATTTGGGTGAGGGAGAGGGAGTACCTGGTAAAAGCAGGAGAAATGAGGAGCAGGTCAGCACAACGAGAAGAAAAAGCGGTTGAGGGTCGGGAGGAGGTCGACGCGGCCAGAAAACCTCTTCAGACTCACGTGAGCACCACTCCCAACTTCCCTGGTGAAACGGTATCTCTAAAGCCAACTCCGAAAAGTGCGATCCCCAAGACGAGAAGGTTTCCGAGCTGAAGGAGAAGGAGGAAAGAGAACGGAGTCAGCTCGAGGCTCGACGCGTCAAGTCCGACCGAAGGGGTCCTGTAGTGGGAGTCGACGAGGTCAACTCACGAATTCCAATCGAATTCCGAGCCACCTCTGCAGGGAGATCGTCATGTAGTAGGCCCTGTTCTGAACGTCAAGCGCTTTTTCGGTCTTGAGAATGAACCGCTCCTCCGCGTGGTAGGCTCGGACCGAGGCGACTCCAGTAAGCATCTCTCCGAAGGAGGCGTAGACGAAGGATCGCATCTGTAAGAAGGAAAGCAATCAGGAAAAGAGGCGTCAGTCGAACGAAAGGAAACGCGATGGAGAGACGCGGCGAAAAAGAGAAGGAAGAGTGCGCACGATGGAGTCCACTCGCTTGACCTCTCTAGAGGAAGCTCGGTAAAAAGCGGCGGCGATGTAGTAGAAGAAGAAGAGAGGGACCTGGAATTGAGACGATCAGCACGGAAGAGGAGGAAGAAGGAAGAGGTGGAAAGGTCAGGGACGAGGGGGAGATCAGCACGTCGACGAGTCAAGATCTCCTGTGGAGACGACCAAGGGACGGATCTGCTTACGAAGATGATTCCGAGGTAAGGGAAGGAGTAGAATACGAGAGCAATCTACAAAGAAGAACGGTATCGGCGTCAGTACACGTCCAGCGCTCATCGTCGCCGTCTCGTGCTCAAACGAGTTCGGAAGGACTCACAGTTCCGAAGACGTTGAGAGACATAGTGAGAAGTTGATTGTATTGCATGGGAAGCTGATCGTCCATCACAGTGATATCCTTCGAGAGACGAGAGACGATTCGACCGATCTGGAAGGAGACGCACAACATTATCAGTCGCTCTTTCGAAAATCGAAGGGTAACCTGAACTCACCGGGGTCTGATCGTGCCAGGCAACCGAGGTCCTCATCACTCCAGCGAACGAGGCGTTGAACAAGTTGAAAGAGGCTCGCACTCCGGACATGAAGCTGGGAAAGGGAAAGAGAGGAGGGTCACGATTCAGCTTCAACGTTTCCTTTCCTCCTCTCCTCGTAACTAAAAAGACCCAGCTCACAGAATGAAGGTTCCGATGAAGGTGAAGATCGAGTACGAAAGACCCAAGGCGGCGTAAACTCCCATGTCTAGGGAAGAAGAGGAGCAAACGCTTCAGCGACGGGAGGCGAGAAGATTCGAGACTGAAAGAACCATAAGCTCACATTTGTCTCTCGTCCATCCAGGGATCGAGCTCTCAGACCATTTACCTAAAAGGATGGTGGTGCCCACGTTGGCGGTTTGAGCGAGGATGAGAGATCCGAGGAAGGCTGGGGCCTTGATGTAGTTTCCCATCGACGAGACTGATTGAAACGACGAGATGTTAGTAGGACGTCGACAAAAGGAAGCGCTAGAAGAAACAGCTCACCATATTTCTTGTAAACCGCCCAAGAAACAGCTCCGATCTCACGCTCCTCCTTCATCATCAGAGCTCCCTCCGACTTGGTCGAGACCTTCTTGACCTTCTCCTTCTTCTCGGCCTCCTCGTGAGATTTGGACTCGTCTTGAATTTTCTCGAGCTTGATGTCTTGTTCCTCCTTGACCTCTTCCTCTTCGGCTTGATGAGGATCGGAAACTGCGAAAGAAAAGAGAGAAGCGACTGTCGGCAAGAGGCGACGGAGGACGGGTTCGAACGAGAAGAATGAACGAACCATGCTCAGCAACGAGCTTTGAGAGAGCTCCATCGGCAGCCATCAGCTCCGAGTAGGTTCCGATTTCAGCGATCTTTCCGTCGAGCATCTGCGACAGGAAGGAAAGAAAGGGAGGGCGATGGTCTCGTCAGGAAGGAAAGGACGAGACGAGACGAGACGAGATGAAAGAACCGACGGTGATGATGAGATCCGCTTCAGGAAGAACTTCGAGGTGATGGGTGACCAGGACACGAGTCTTCTTGGCGAGAGGACCAGTGGTGAAGCAGTCAACGAGGAGCTTCGAGACGTGAGCGTCGACAGCGGAAAGCTGGGGAAGGAGAAGCATCCGTCAGCGACGAACGGCGAAGACCGCGGAGTGAAAAGATCTGGGTCTCACGGGATCGTCAAGAAGAGCAATGTCGGCGTTGGCGTAGACAGCTCGAGCAAGAACCACTCGAGCTGAGTGGGAAGAACAAAAAGAATCGTCAGGCCGACGCGTCTGGAATGTTGGAGAGAGAAAGAAGACGAAGGCGATGCTCACCCTTTTGACCACCCGAGAGATTGATCCCTCGTTCCCCGATCTCCGTCTCGAGTCCGTGAGCCACTGGTAAGAAGCAACGGAGATCGTCAGTTGCGGTTCTCCTTCGTTCCTCGAACCCGCAAAGGAAGACTCACACATGGCGACGTCCGGCTCCAAAGCGCAAGCCTTCACAGCCTCGTCGAATCGATCCTCGTCGGGGAAAGGATCTCCGAAGGTGATGTTGTCTCGAAGAGTAGCGTTCCTGGAAAGGAAGGAAGAAAACGAACGAGACGCGTCAGACTCAAGAAAGAGCAACTCGACGCGTTTTTTGCGTACGTACTGGACCCAAGGCGCTTGAGGGACTGAGGAAAGATGAAAGAACAGAGGTTAGTTCAAGAACTTCGAAGATCGATGGCCGAAATAGGGTAGCTCACAGTACGAAGTCGATCCTCCCAAGTACGAGTGCCCTCTCGTCATCCTCATCTCTCCGATGAGAGCCTGAACGAGCGAACTCTTTCCAGATCCGACTCGGCCGCAAACGACGACGAAGGCTCCTCGAGGAATGTCGAGGTTGATGTCCTTGAGTTGGAAAGGAACAGCAAGTTCGGCGGGAGTTCCAGTTTCCTTCACCTCCTTGACTCCTCCCTCCGCCTTCTCCTTCTTCGCAAGAGCCTTGGCCGCCTTCTTGGCCTCCTTCTCCCTCTTCCCCTTCCCTCGATCTCGACCCATCATCCCTGCTCCTCCAGAGTTTCCAGGCTTCTCAGCCGATTCCCACCCGAAGTCTCCATGGGCTGAAATGGCGAAGGGCGCGTTCTCCTTCACAGGGACAGGGTTCTGGATCTCTTCGGCGAGCATGACCTTGGTGATTCGGCCGAGGGCTACGTAGGCGTCAGAGAGGAGTTGGAACGCGAGAGGAAGCTGAAGAAGAGCGAAATCGAGGTCAGTCGGTCGTTCTTCGGTTCGACGCGACGAGGGAGAGGCTCACGATGAACAGAGGAGCTCGAATGTTGTTGAAAGCGGCGAGAGCAGCAAATATAGTAGCAGGGTTGAGCTCGTGTCCCGAGAGAGCGTACGTGATGAACGAGACTAAAGACGAAGCAGGTCAGTCGGTTCATTCGACCTCACCTTTCTTTCACCTGAGCGCGGGATCAGAGATCAACTCACGGACGGCAGAGAGAATAGGAACGAAGGCCATAGTCGAAGCTGGAGAGAGTGTGAGATCGTAGGATCAGTTTCGATGTCAAGCTCGGAAAGAGGAAGGACGCGTCGAGGGAATTCGAAGACTCACTCATCGTCGCTCGAGCCAGACAATTCCGCATCAAGAGCTTGAGCTCTTGTCGTCGGAAATCTGAAATCCTGTTACCGAAGTACCCTTCGTAGGCGAGGAGCTCTGAGAGACGGCCAGATCGTCAGCGATTCTGCGACGAGAGGTCAAAGTACTGAAGAACGAAACGTACTGATCACTCGGATACCTTGAAGAACCTCCTGAAGAAGTCTAACACGGTTGTCGGTGACCTTCATCTCTGTATCGAAGAAAAGGACGGAGCGAAAGCATCGATCAGCGAAGAGACGCGTCGGAGAAAAAGGAGAGGACGAACGCTGCTGTCTAGTTCCGATCATTACCGAGAAAAGATAGGCTTGAAGAGGGATACCGATGACGAGAACGGCAAATCCGACGAGAGCTGATATCGAAGAAAGCGTGAGAGAAAGCGAAGGGTCAGCAAGCAGCCCTCTTCCTCCTCGCCCCTCTCCCCCGTCGAACACTGAACTCACCCGAAGGTCCGAGAAGGGTGATTAGGATGATCAATCCGATGACAATCCTGCGAGACGTATAAGAACAAGTGTCAGGACCCAGCAACGAAAGAGCGGAAGGAGACGCGTCGCGTACTGGATCGGTTGAATCCAAATTTCATGAGCTAACAGCGCAGCCCAATCGAAAAAGGATGCGTCGGCCGAGATGTGGGTGATGAGCTGGCCTACGGGTGCAGAAAAAGGGACGAAAGGAGGTCAGTTTCTACTGGAAGAGCGGGAGGAAGGGGGGAAGAGACGAACCGTTGGAATGCTTGACTCGAGATTCTCCTGAAAGACGTAAGGACTTCCTCGAGATGGCCGAGATGAGGGTCGATCGAACCATGAATCTAAGATCGAGTAAAACATGCGAGAGATCAGCACCTTTCGACGTGAAGACTGCGAATGGAAAGCGAAGCTGGGCGTCGGTCTGAGGAGAAGAGTAGTGGAAACCGCAGACTCACCCAGTCCCGAGCGATCTATGGAAGAACTGATTCATGATGAGCGAACTACACTGCTGCATGGACCAAAGAGCGAAGGCAAGTCCTATTCCGTGTCCGACAGGAGGAGGGACGACGTCCGATGTTCCTTTCGAGTAGGCGTAGGAGGCGGTCTGAAAGAGCTTGGTGAGCATCGATTCTACCCTGCTCACCCGCCGAACGAGACTCACGATGTACGAAAGAAGCTGCTTGGAGACGAGAGGACTGGTAGAAGTGAGGGTGAAGGCGAAAAGTCCAAAGATACCAGCGGACCAGAACCTGAGGAGGGAGAGAGGGGAGGAAGGAGGAGGGAGAGTGTGAGCTCGCGGTTTGACGGAGATGACCGACGAAGGGAAAAATTGCTCACCTCCAAAAGACGACTCGGTTGATAGCTCTCAGCAAACTCTGATCGTAAACCTTCCCGTTCTCCTCGATCTTGAGGTACTCTGCAACAATCTCCTTTCCCTCCTTGTCCTTCTTGACCTTGACAGGCTTCAGCTTGCCCTTCTTCCCCTTATCCTCCGATTCGGAGATGGGTTGATTCCCTCCTACTACGTGAGACCTAGGGATGCTGACCTCCTCCCCAGAGTATCCGAGCTCGATATCCTTGTCGTCGGGATCCTCGTTGGAGACGACTTTGGCGACGGAGGAGGAGGGGAGGTGAGAGGGCTGAAGGTGAAGAGGACGTCGAGAAGGCGGCACTCTCGCGAAGAAATGGCGTTCGAGCGAAGTGCCTAAGGGAGTGGCTTGTGATTCGGTTGGGAGCTCCCAGATGTCGTCGATCTCGATTGGCCTAGTATAGCCAACCTGACAAGAAGGAAGGAAGGAAGTCGCCTTCAGTTTCCGTTGAGCTCGACTCGGCTGCAACCTCTTCTCCCTCCGTCGCTTTTCCCTCCCCTTCACCGCCTCCCTCCTCCAAGGATTAAAGCATAAACTCACCATCAACAGAGGTGTCATCCAAGAGAAAAGAATCTTGGAGACGATGTTCGCCTTCCCTTCAGGGACCGTCCGTCCTTGAGCAAAACCAGCAGGTTTGGGTTTGACCTTGAAGCCGAGGAAGGTCGGAGGAGGTTCGACGACGACGACTGGCGAAGGCTTCTCTGATTCACTCATCTCAGAGCAAGACGAGGGAGAGATAGGGGGAAGGAAAAGAAGTAAGGAAGGAGGGGAGGAAGGGACGCGTGGTGGTTGAGGTGGAAGAAGCGAAAACAAGGTCGGTTGAGGACTGAGGTCGGTCGAGCGAAGCGAAGGGGCCATGCTTCTCCTTTTGCTGACTCCCTCGTATCCATTGGATTTTATTGCTATATGACTCGTCCTGCTGAGAGGGTTCTCGGGTCCGTCTTTCTAGCAGAGCAGCAGAGTTCTTTGAGGAGGAAGAACTGTCGAGGCAAGCGTTACCGGTGACGCGTCGAAATAGCTGTCGAGAAGGCAGCCTTCGAGGATCGATGAAAGGCAGCCGCTGTCGTGAGATCAAAGCTTGAGCTCTCGAAAGCTTGCCTGACTCGCCAGAAAAGTCCCTGATCATAAGAAGGTCATTAAAAAGTAAGAAGCAAGCTAAAGCAAAGAAGAAAGAAGCGAGCTCCGAAGAGAATACAACGAAACGCGAAAAGGGAGCATCTACAACGAAACCCCACTCTGAGAACCGTGAAAAGCCAACAGACCAGAAAGAGTTCTACTTGATCAAAGGCCTCGAGGTGCTAGAAGTCTCGGCCGTCTCTGCTGTAGCGTGGGTAGCGCTGGAAAGAACGGCAGAGAGCGCCTGGTTCTCCGCCTCCTCGAGCTCAGCGTTCTCTGCAAAGGCATCGAGTTGAGCTCGAGCTTTGGCGTTCCTCCTGTCTCGCTTGGCTCCGTTTCGGTCGACGGTCATTCCGAGCTGGAGGATTCAAAGAAAGGAACGAGGGAGAGTCAGTTCGATTTGGGAAGACAAAACGAACGACGCGTCGTGCGCTCGTGAAAATGGGAAGAGAAGGACTCACCTTCTCCACACCCTTCTCAGCCTTTCTCACAACGTTCATCATACCCTCAGGCGCTCCAGCGAAGTATCCGACACCGTCTGAGTCAAAGAGAACCGAAGCAGAGAAGAGGAAGTCAGTCCTCGAGATGAACCAAACAAGTTCAGATCGCAAGCTTCGACGAGCTCGACCTGCTAGAAACTCACATGAAGCGATGTAGAGAGCGCGTTGGCCAAAGTACTCGTCCCTCTTGAACGACATCACACTAGCAGTTCCGTCTCCAGGACCCTTGGGAGCGGCTGCTTTCCGAGCTGCTTCTTTCTGCTCGGAACGAGAGGAAAGAGGAGAGAGAGGGAGGGAAGGCTCGTCAGTCATCCGACTGTCGACCGATAAAGAATATCTGCGTCTCAACTTTGAACCAGATCGTCGAAAGTCGAAGCTAGCTCGATAACGAACCCATGGGAAGACCCCACGAGGTCTCGTTGAAGCTCATCCCTCCTCCCTCTCTTCCCTCCTCTCCTCTTCTCCTCTATCTTCATCCCGCGAAAGGGAAATTGAATCACTTACAGCTTGAATCCTAGCTAACATAGCCTTCTTGTCGAACACGAATCCCTGTTCCCTCGTCAGGACCTTCTGCAAAGGAGCTCCCCCAGAGTAAGAAGGAGCTCCGTGGTGAGAGCTGGAGGGCTCGGAGATGGAGGCAGGAGGGCTTCGTTGGACGGCGGTCATTCTTCGAACGAGGAAGGAGGGGAAGGAGTAGTGGGAGAAAGGGTGTGTGGTGGTTGGAGGAGAGGAAGGAAGGAAACAGTTGGGATCGGAAAGAGGAGCTGGAGGAGAGGCCCAGCGTGGCTCGAGACAGACCCACGCGGTTCGTTCGAGAGCTCACCGTTGCTTCCTTCTCCTTCCTTTGAAAGCTGGGAACATGTTCTGGATCGTCAGGCCAAAAGGACGGAAGCAGAAGGGACGAATCGAACCGAACCGAAGATAAGGGAGGAGAAATGGAGAGAGAGCCTCGTCGAGCGCGACGGTATGTATCTTTGGACAACCTGTTGCTCCTCCCCTCGCTCAGCTCCTCGTTGGTCCCGTTGGAAAACTCTTCAGCTCGGTGCTCTACCGCTCGCTAGCTCGAAACAAGTCTCGAAGGGCATTCCATCGCAGACAGAAACGAGGGAGAGATACGGAGGGGTGGGCAACAGCACTTGGCGAGCGCGTCGCTCTCCTCCCAGGGCTGAATTCGAGACGAGTTTAAGTGAGAGAGTGTAGAGAGGTCCTCCTCCTAGTAAGCCGTGGAGAAGCACATGTTCTTGTGAGCGAAGGTGAGAGGGATAGGAGAGTTAGGGACGAGCATGTCGGCTCCGATCCAGTGTCGTCGTTGATGAGCTGGAGGGCAGGAAGAAGGCGAGATGAAAAGTCAGAGACGTTTTGGGAGACGAAGGGATGATTTAGCTCACCTGTTGAGCAGTAAACGACGGATCGGCACTGAAATGAGAGAAGAAAGGCGTCAGTCAGAGACTCGACGTCGCGTCGATGTTTTTCTCCGCCCCTTCTCTTTCCCTCCCACCATCCAATCACACTCCCAAAGAGAAGTGGTCACTTTGGTCCCATCCTTATCTCCGATCAGACACCAAAAAGATTAGGAACTCACCCTCGTACAAGTCTTCAACCTCCCGCCCTCTTCCCACCCCTCGACCTCACACCCCTCCAAACACCCTCCAGCACAAACGTTCCACCTATCCATCGAGAACCTCGCCTCCACCGTCTCCTTTCCACCCTTCTCCACCCACTTCAAGAGTCCCTGCGCAACCTCCAACACCTGCTCGGCGACCATCGGGTTGACTTGATTCGAAGTCGCGTTGGGCGAGAGATAAGGACCGACGTTGGTGAGGAGGATGGTCTTTTTGAGGAACTTGCGGACGGCGAGAATGGAAGGATGCTTTGGATCTGAGGGAAGGAGGGTGAGGGAGAAGGAGGGGGGGAGGTAGAGGAGGGCTTGGAGGAAGATCTCGAGGTGGGAGGAGACTTTGGAGGCGAAGTTGGAGAGGTCCTGAGGATGTGGTAGGGAGATAAGGAGGAAGTGGGAGAAGGAGATAAAGAGATGGAGAGGAGAGCGAAGGACAGTTCGAAGATCAGAAAGAAGGAAAGTCGGGAGAGGAACGGGAGCGACCCAGCGAAGGGTAGAAAGAAGACGCACCAGATCTTCCACCGCCATCTCCGATATATACTTCCACATGAACTCCATGAAATTTATCACATCCTCTCCCTCCATTCGAATCCATTTGGCAAAGTAGGACGAGCAGTAGATCTGGTACATGAGGACGGAATAGCAGTGATCCGTCGCTGTCGCAGGAGGCGGACCGTCGAGCCTTCCGAACTGGGTAGAGAGCTCTTTTTGAAAGGCGAGAGCGATGGTAGGCATGTAGGCTGCTGCGATATGGTTCGAAAGCTGGACCTGCTTGATCCTACTGGCTCGAACACGGCGGCTTCCCTGCGAAGATGAAGGGAAGGGGAGGGGTCAGTGAAAGTAGCTGGTTCGGGCGAAGAGAAGGCTGTAAGTTGGCCTAGAGACAGCCGAGACGTTTGAGCTGAGTTCTGAGAAGTATTTGACGCTGCTGAGGTGACGGAAGGGAAGTAGAGACGAACCCATTCCGTCCATCTGGAGCTCTGAGTGAGAGTCGCCTGTCCGCTGGCCAAAGTCCTCCAGCCCTCCTGGCTGTCGAAACCCAAAGCAGCAGCTGATTCCTCCAGAGTAACAGGTTGAGTCATGATTCGATTCGAGATTGATATTTTTTCGATTGTTGTGGTTAGGAGGTCAAACCAAAACGGGCTGTCGAAACTCTTTTCGCGTCGTGCTCCCAACGCTCACCTTCACCTTCCTCCCTCCCCTTTCTCCGTATGGCTTCCGTTTCTCCTCTTCCTCCACCAACAGGATCGCCATCAACCTCCACTGCTCCTCTAGAAGATGCTCCCATGACGGACGCTGCTGCTGCTTCCGAGGATCCTTCGCCGAATGGAGTCAAGGAGGAGGAGGAGGTCAAGGTCGACGCTGCTGCTGAAGCTGCCGAGGATGAGGAGATCCTCAAGCGAGCTGAGGAGGAGAGGATCGCTAAGGAGAAGAAGGACGAGGAGGATCGAATAGTACGAGAGGAGAAGGAGGCGGCAGAGAGGGCTCTGATGAGCGAGACTCTCTACATCCAGGTCAGTCCGTTGAGCTCGAAGGAGAGGGAGATCTTCAGAGAACAGAGCTCATCCTTGCTCGTTTCTTGCTCTTTTCCTCTACCAGAACCTGAATGAAAACATCAAGCTTCCAGGTACGATCTCGTTTCAACTTCTCTAGTACTTTATCGACTCGAGCTGACCTCTGAAGCTGCTTCTCCTTCCTCTCCTTCCCTTCACCACACTTGCTCTCGGTTTCCTCCTTCTTCCTCTCCTCCAGTGCTCAAACAATCCCTTCGATCTCTCTTCAAGTCCTACGGAGAAGTCCTCGACGTCGTGGCTCACTCCAACCTTCGGATGCGAGGTCAGGCCTTCGTCTCCTTTGCCAACAAGGACATCGCAGGGAAGGCAGCGAAGGAGGTCAAGGGTTTCCCTCTATACGGAAAGCCGATGGTGAGTTCGAGATCTTTTTTGCTCTGGCGACGAGTCTTCTATTGAGAGTTTGCTTCTCGTTGGCTGGGGTGGTGGGTCGAAGGAGGAGGGAAGAAGGCTGGCCTGGCTCGAAGGAAGCACGAACGAGTCGAGCTGATCACTTTCCCTTCCTCCTTCTCATCTCCAGCAAATCTCCTTCGCCAAATCTCGCTCCGATGCTGTTCGTCGTAAACTGGAAGATGCCGATCCCGAGGTCCTGAAGGAGGAGCGAAAGGAGCACAAGAGTTCGTACCAAACCATCCAGCTCAAGCTCAACCTCCCTTCCTCCTTCCCTCCCTTCACTTGCGTCCTCACCCTTCCTCAAGCTCACTTCCCACTCCTTTCTTGTTTCATTCTCTGAACTCCTCGTCCAACAGAAAAAGTCCGTCTCACCAACCCTCATCGCCTTCGAGCCAAAGCAGCCCACCAAGCTTCGCTCGCTCCCTCCTCCGCCGCTGGTCCTTCCTCTTCCACCTTCGACGCTCCCGCTCCTCCACCCAAAAGACTGCCCATCCAAATGCCCGACGAGTACCTGCCGCCGAACCCTACGCTGTTCGTTCAGGGACTGGTGGAAGGAGCTACGAAGGAGATTCTCGAGGAGGTGTTTGGAAGGTCAGTCTTCAATCTCCCTCCCTCTCTCCCTCTTCGAAGCTTTCAAGATGTCGCTTCGCTTCGAGGCTGACTTTAGGTTGCTGGCTCGCTCCCCGCAGGTATCCCAATCTGGTCTCGGTTCGTATGATCCCCGCCAAGAAGGACATCGCGTTCGTGGATTTCGGAGACGAGGCGAGCTCGACGTTGGCGAAGGAGGCTTTGAACGGGTACAAGCTTGGGGAAGGGGACGAGGCTGCACCTATGAAGGTTAGTAAATTCTCGTCTCGAACCCTCGTCTCAATCTGTCGACCTTCTCGCTTGCGTCTCTCCGTCCGTCTTCGAGCTCTCGGTAAGTTTCCGCTCGAGCTGACACCTTCCCCTCCTTCCCTCCTCGTTCGTATTCCGCTTCCGCTTTCCTCAAGGTCACCTTCGCGAGGAGATAGTTTCGTGTCTAGTGTGGACGGGGGTATATTGTACGATACTAGTAAACAGATCAAAAACTCTAGTATGAGCTTTGAAGTTCAAACGCAACGAGGAGTCGAGGGAACGCGTTGGAGGGACGGCAGAGGACGAGCTCAGTCGAGTTTCGAAGGTGGGCGGTGGGCGTCTTGGCAGCGGTTACTACAGAGGATGAGAACCGACTGACGAATCTTTTCTGAGTCGAGGGGTCGAGCAAGATCGGTCGGCAAGGGCGAACGAAGGAGACGTTCGAGTCGAGCTCGCTTCCTCCCTTCCTCCCTCCGACCACATCCCTCCCTTCTCGGTCCTCTTCATCGAACCACCCTCCCATAGCTTCCCTCCTCCCTCCTTGCTGACCGCTTCCAGCTCAGCGTCCCCCATGGATCTCCTCTCCTCCCAAATCGCTCACCTCCAAACCCAAGTCCAACTCCTCCCCTCCCTCGTCTCCACCGTCGCTCGTCTCTCGTCCGTGCACGACAGGCTCAGCAAGATCAACGAGGACCAAGCTCGCATCATCGCGGAGCTATCGAGAGCTGTCTTCCCTGAGGGTTGCTGGATCTGGGAGGGAGGAGACGAGACGTTCGAAGGGACGAGGAGGGAGGCCGAGAAAGGAGGGAGGTGGGTTTGGTCGTTGGTCAGTCGAGCTCGCCCTTCTTTGGCCCTGGTATCGACTTGAGCTGACCTTCATCTTCTGCTCTCTCGAAATGGCGGTTTCACAGGAGAAGTACAAACCTCTCACCCCCAAAGCTCGTACTGGAGCGCCCGCATCTCTCGAATCCCTCCCCGTCGAACTCCTCGATCTCGTCATCTCCTTCCTCCCTCGATCCGACCAGTTGACGTTCAGCCGTTGTTCCCTCAGGATCCTGACTCGCGTAGTCGACGCTGTGTACGGTTCTACGTTGGTGCTGGATTCAAGGAACGCTGCTGCTTTCATTTCGGCTAGGGTTCGTTCGTTCGTTTTCCGTTTCACTAGCTTTCCTCCTTTCTCGACCCGACTCTTCGCCTGACTTTCTTGTTCGCAAGCAGATCACCGACCCCTCCCTCTCCTCCCCTCGAATCCGATCGCTCCTCCTCCCTTCAACCCTTCACCTCCGATGCAAAGACTTCCACGCTTCCTACCTCCTCCCTCTCTTGAACCTCAACCTCGACCATCTTCTCCCTCCCCTCGAGATCCAAAACGTCGTCCTCATTCTCAACGCCCTCTTCCCTTCTCCCCTCGCCAAATGGTCTCCTCTCCTTCGACTCCTGAACCCTCGAACCCTCTCCTTCAGCGGAAGATCCTCTGCAGCTTCCCAATCCCAATCCCATTCCCACGTCGCCGCCTCAACCGCCCCAGTCTCCCCGAACGACCTCGCCTGCACGTACGGTTGGACGAGACTAAGTACGTTCTGGGCGTACGGTGCTCAATCAGTTCCGATGGTGGAGAATAGGCAGAGGGGAGGAGTGAGCTTTGCGTTGGGGAGGTCTTTGATGAGAGGACGAGGAGGAGGCGGTGGGGACGCGTCCCTTTCGTTCGAGTTGGTGTCGCCCCTTTTGGACGGAGGGAAGGAGAGAGAAGTGGTCGAGGAGTGGAAGTTGGTGGAGAAGCTTGGGAAGGTGCCGAAGGGGAGTGAAGGGAGGGTGAGGAAAGGAGCCTATCTGAGGGTGACGGTGGTTGGCAAGGGGTGAGCTGGGAGGGAGGGAGGAGAGGGCGATGGAACAGACGAGGACGTTTCCTTTCTTTACTTTGGTGTATAGTCGGCTCATAGGGATATTAACTGATGTTCTATGGAGGTTGTTTGAGATGTCCGCTCTTCCCGAGAAAGCAGAGAGGGGAAAGGAAAGAAACGAAGAACCTGATTCAACGCGCGGCTGTTGACCAATGAACGCGGTCCGAAAGAAAAGAAAATTCTGCGAGGTAACGTCATGCATTAAAGAGTCGTAGATGAAAGAGGGAAGAACTGGCGGAAGCGTTCTCTTCTGCTCTTCTTTGGTCGTTCAACTCGACGCGAGGAGGAAGGAACGATGCTAGAAGCTAGTAGCGAAACACATCTCCTTATGAGCGAAGACGAGAAGCTCCTGGTTTTCGATCTCCAACAAACCCTTCCCAGCCCAGTGTCGCTTTTGATGATCTGAACGAGGAGTCGCGTCGGGACGAAAAAAGGGTCGAGGTCAGCGGTTCAGCGACAGTGGAAGCGAAGATGAAAGCGCTGGCTAACCGATAGAGCAGTAAGCAACTGCTTGACACTGATTCGACCCAAAGAAGCAAGAGGAATGACAGTCAGCGCTGAGATCAAAGCACGGCTCGTCGCGCCAAAGCATCGAACGACTACTCACCTTCGAACAAGCCTTCAAACGACCGTCGCTCCACCCCTCCACTTCACATCCTTCCAAAGAGCCACCTGCACACACTCCCCATCGATCCATATCGAACTGAGGAGCCTTGGGAGCTCTCCCTCCGTCTTGGAGCCAGGGAAGGAGGACTCTGGCGACGTTGTAGTATCGATTGGCGATGACCTTGTCATAGAAGTCAAAGTGAGGATCGGAGTCGAAATCTACGAGTATCGTTGCAAGAATGAGCTCGAATCCGAGGACAGTGCGATCCGAGGAGGGGTTGGAAGGAAGGAAGGAGAGACGAGGAGGAAGAGGGTGCGACGCGTACTGGAGGGCGTTGGAGAAGGCTAGGAGATGGGTTGAGAGACGCTCCGTGGGGTCTGAGAGGTCCTTAAAGTTGGAAAAACAAAAGATGGAGGATCGAAGTTAGAGAAGGCGAGGAAGAGAGGGAAGAGAAGAGGTCGGAGAAAGGCTCACCACGTCGTCGTCAGTCAACTGGCAGACGTACTTCCACATGAACTTCAAAAACGCTCTGAAGTCTTCGCCACCTTTCCTACACCACTTGGCGAAGTACGAAGAGCAGTGGATTTGGTAGAAGAGAGTCGAGTAGATGAGGGTGTCTATTGGAGTCGGGAGAGCTCGACGGACGGGTTTGAGAAAGAAGGTAGAGAGCTCTTTTTGGAAAGCGAGAGCGATGGTGGGCATGTAAAGAGCTGCGAGTTGAGAGGAGTGCGAGACTTGAGAAGCTCGAGTGCCTTGACATCGGCGAACGTCCTGCGAGTCGGAGGAGGAAGAGGAGGAAGTGGAGGAGGGGTCAGCGTCGAGAGCTCCTCCTCCCGTTGAAACAACCTCGGTTCGACGACAACTCTCTGGAAGGTGAGACCGATGCTTCCGATACACGATCCACCGAGAGAAAGATTGCATCACTTTGGACGGAAGGATTCACCCAAAGTCTCCATCTGTGGACCCATCCACCTTCTCTGCCCTCCCCTTCAGCGAGTCTCTCCCATTTCTGCTGTTGGTCGAGTCCTAGCATATCGATAGACTCCTCCAGGGTAGGGAAACGAAAGAGATCTCCCATTGAAACTTTCAACTGTTGTGGTTGGAGGGCAAGAAGGAACGGAAAGAAGAGAAGGAAGGAAGATCCAAAACACGTGAGCTCGAAGTTGGTTGAGCTCGCTCTCTCCCTCCTTCTTCCCGTCACCCACGACCACAAAATCTCGATCTATCAGCATGTCCTCCATCTTAAATCCCATATCAGCTCCTTTGGAGCTCACTCTTGTACACTGTGAGTCTCCGCGTCTCGCTGTTCTCTCTTTCCTTCGATGCGAGCTCGAGCTCACTTTCCTCCTCCTCCTCCTTTTCTTCGTCCCTCCACCCCTCCCCATCTCAGATGATCCCAGCGACCCGATATCCCAACTCTTAGCCATCCTTACCCTCTCTCCGATGCTGGTGATTCCTGCCTATCTCGCAGTCTTCGTTTTTGAACGACAAGCGACGGTTCTCTCCATGCTGGCTGGCCAGGTGAGCTCGAGGATCTCTCAGCTTCAAGCTCTCCATCAAAGCTGATCGATTCATACTCTTCCGTATAATAGCTCGTGAACGAGGTCCTGAGCTGGCTTCTGAAGCGGTATCTCAAGGCAGAGCGGCCCTATGGTGAGCTCGACAACTCCTTGCTCTCTCGTGTCGAACCCGACGTCGAGCTGACCTTCAAACTTCGTTGCTCCCGTCTTCTTCAGCTCACACTGGCTCAGGATGTACGCTTATCTCTACCCTGTCTCACTTCAAGCTCAACCTGACCTTTCATTTCTTTCCTTTCAGACGCTTCCCCGTCCTCGCACTCCCAATTCTTCGGCTACTTCTTCACCTTTCTGTTTCACCATCTCATCTGCGTTCAAAGACCTCCCGCAAGATGGTCTAGTGCTCAAAGAGTAACCTGGAGGAACAAGCGGATCGTCGTCATCATCGGAGTGGGAATGTGGTCTGTAGCAGTCGCGTTCAGTCGGTGCGTTGCGACTCGTTCCATCTTTCTAGCTCTCCGTCCCTCTTTCTGACTTTTTCGCCCTCTCTTCGCTCCTCCAGATGGTACCTATCCTACCATACTGTCGATCAGATCGTCCTCGGCTGGGGACTGGGCTACCTCTTCGCCATGGTCTCCTGCCTCTTCACAGAGGTCCTCCCGCAGCGGATGCCCAACAGCTTCCTCGGACGCGCTAGGAGATGGGTCGTCGACTGTTGGCCGCTGCGGCTTTTGGAAGTGGAGGATAGGTGGGATCCGACTAGGAGCTTAGATGGGTGGAGCAAGAAAGAGGGTTTGGCGATGGGGACGAAGAAGGTCGAATGAGATGACTCCCAACCGATTTGATCGTGAGTCTCATCCTCAAACCTCCTCTTCTGAGCACTCGATGAGGTTACCTGTTACCTCCGCTACGTCGAAGAGAGCAGAGAGAGAAGGAGTAGTCGTCCAGTTCAAGATCTGGCGACCAGCTTTCGCGTGGCAGGAGCAAAACGCCTCCTTCCCCCTCGCGTCGTCCGTTCCAAATCATTTCTCTGAACCTTATACTATTTTCTGGCTCCCGACTTTCAGATGTGACGGCAGCATTTCCATCCCGACAAGCCAACTCTCTTTTGGAACGACAGACGATCTTCCTCCTTCACCACCAACATCGATCTCACCTCTTCCCGTTCGTTCCAGGAACGTTCGTCGCCAGCCGTCGTCTCCCGTTCACTTTCCCTCAGCTCTTCAGCAACCCACACTCCCTTTGGTCAATACTTTCAGCACTCATTTCCTTCCACGTCCCTCCCTTCCCGTCGCCTTATCTCCACTCAAGCAGCATGTCGGACGGTCTTCTCCTCCTCTTCCTGCTCCTCCTTCCCATCCCCTTCCTCCTCCTACGAGGCCTTCGTCAACCTCGACTCTTCAGCGACCTTCCCAGCATCCCCTCTCACCCCCTTGTTGGCCACGCTCTTCAACTCGCAAAGCACATGCGAGAACACGAGACGATTTCGTGAGCTCAGTCGTCCACCTCCCTTGCTTCGCCTCTCTTCCCTTCCCTCCCTTCTTTGACTGACCCTCTTCGACCATCTTACCCACTTCAGGGACTTCTTCATCAACTCTTTCGCTAAACCTCTGGGACCCATCTCCGTCTTCCTTCAGACGTCGTTTCACCCGGCTCTCGTTCTCGCAGATCGACAACTCGTCGAGCTCGTCCTCAGCGGCGACAAGGCATGGGATCGTGGAGATACGCTGGAAGGGATATTTGGAGGTCTGGCTCCTTTGGGGATGCTCGCTTTAAGGACGGGTGAGTCCGATACGAGTTCATCTTGGGTTCTTGGGAGGAGGAGGGAACGCAGGAACGTTTCGATCAGTCGCGTCGTTCCAAGCAGCTCACCTTCTTCTCCTTCATTTTCCTTTCATTCAGATGCGACTCTGAGACTGCATCGACGAGCCTTAGCTCCCGTTCGTACTGCTCTACCCAGCTCTATGACTTCGACGTTCTCGAACTGATTTCTACATCTCGTTCGAACAGACCATGTCGACCTCGTTCCTTACCTTCGCCTCCACCGTCTTCTCTTCAAACATGGACAACTTCCTCAAGCTCTGGAGTATCAAGCTCAAGCTCGCTCGACAGACAGGTCAGAGTGCCGAGCTCTTCTGGAACGCCGAGGAGGATCTTCACAGCTTGACGACCGTTCGTTCAACTTTCCTTCCTTCTCCTTGGCTTCTCTCTTCGTCGAGGAACTAATGAGTCTCATCTGGAGAACACACTTTACAGGATGCGATCTCTCAAATCACCTTCGGCGAATCGTTCCAGCAACTCTCCGCGGAGATCCATGAAGTAGAGCAGGAACTCGCGTCTCAATCGTCGAGCTCCCTCTCCTCTTCTCCTTCCCTCTCTCGCTCCTCTACCATCGACAAGAAACGTTTCGAAGGTCGCCATCCTGTCTCTACTCACATGGAGGTTCTCTTCGCTGTTCGTTCTTTTTCCTTCGTAACTTCGGCAATCCGTCTTCCTTTGCTGGCTTGACCCGCGTCCTCTTTTCCTTCGACAGTCGCTCTCGGCAGGTCTCGCTCCCAGCCTTCGACACCGGATTCAGCGACTTCGACCTTCGTATCAGAAGGCTTACTGGGGGTTCCACTCGTGGCTCGATGGGAAGATCGCTGCTTCCAGGCTGAAGATTGCGAACGGAGGGGAGGTTGGAAACATCGAGTCTGTGGTGAGTCGCGTCGCTGTTCTCGTCCAAGTTCCGAAGCTGAGTGGTCCAATTTCTCTCTTTACGTACAGATCGACGTGATCTTGCAGAAGGAGTCGACTGCTGGAGAGGGTTCGGTCTTGCCTGTTGCTGATCTGCGAGACGAGCTCGGTACCTGTGAGTTTCCCTTTCCACATCCACGCTCTTCGTCTCAAGGGCCAAAAGCTCACGCACTTTTTCTTACTTCCTATCAGTCATGATCGCTGGAGAGGAAACGTCCTCGTGAGTTCGAACGAGTACGAAAGGGAGGATCCTCTACTGACGCGTCTCGGTTTTCTTCCTCTTCTCATCCAGAACAACCATGTGCTGGGTACGTTGCTGCCTCACCCCTTGCCTTGAGACGTAGCTTAACATCTTTTTTCTCTTCTGGTTTCAGATTCTCAAGCATCTGTCCGAGAATCCTGGCATTCAACGTCGACTCCACTGCGAGCTGGTCAAAGCTCTTCCCTCTCCCGACGAGCGAAGTCCTACGTACGAGGAAGTCAGCGGGAAGACGACGCCTTGTAAGTATTTTGTTCTCCCACTTTTCTCGAAGAAAGAGCTCGTGTTGAACTTCCTTCACCCGTCGCAAAAGATCTCGAGGCGTTCGTTCACGAAATTCTCCGAGTCGGTCAAACTGTTCGAGCGACGAGACGCCAAGGTCAGTATATCTCTTCCTCTCATTGTGAACCTTGAAGTGAAAGCTCTGATGGTCTGAGGCTACGAAGCTCACTTGCTCTCTTCTTTCCTCGTTTAGCGATGAAGGACACGTCGTTGATCTCTCCGACGACTGGCGACTCCATCTTCGTTCCGAAGGGAACCAACGCCATCTGCATCCTCGGCTACTCCTGCTACACCTCTTCGGATGACCCCCGACTCGGATGGAAGGGATCCAACGTTGAAGCGTTTAGACCTGAACGATGGCTTGTCGAAAACGGAGCGTTCGACATCAACGCTGGACCGTCAATCCCCTTCGCGTCTGGACCGAGGAGTTGCTTCGGCGCTAAGATGGCAGTAAGTTGTTGCTACGCTCTCTTGTCTCCTTCGCAGCTCAGCTCACTGATCATCGCTTCTCCCATGTCGACACGCCGAACTTCTCAGCTTCTCTTTCTTCGACTTTTTACCGCTCACCTCTCTCTCGCCTTCTTCCTCGAACCTCTTCCCGACACACACAAAACAAATCGATGCGTCGCCTTCGTCACTCGTAGACCAAAGAAGAATTGGGTCGGGGTGGGAGTGGGTGGAGGACGAGGGTGTGGTTTTGATGGACGACCGATCGTAGACGCACTTTCTGTACCTTCTTGTTTCTCGACGTTGTATGCATCCACTTTACAGGCTTTTAAGTCTCGTTTCGTTTCTTTTGGGTTTGGGTGTCTATGGACTGTCGTACGATTTCCGTCGAAGAGAAAGACCGAATTCTCGACGCGCCCATCGCCTCCTCTCTTCCACAACGCATTCCAGATACGAAAACACAAAAGCGTCGAGCCCCAAATAAAGCTGAAGTTCTTGATCTTGTTCACTCAGAACCTTCAAGAGCGACGCCCTAGGTTGGGAGCGGGCTCAAACTAAGTGAAAGCCGTCGTCTCTACGCGTGAGTGCGATCGATCTCGAGCTTCACGGTTTGACTTTCAACCACAACCTCGACGTCAACTCAACCCCCACTTCTTCATCGAGCCCTCTACCACTTCTTCCCATGACTTCAATCCTCAACAAATCCCTACCGAACCTTCGGCTCCATCTCCAACCTCGTCCCTTTCAGCTCATCCGACTCCCCTCCTCCCATTCCGTTCCTTCCTCCCTCTTCTCGTCCAACGACCACTCCTACGTCTCCATCACCAAGACCAACAGCGATGAGATATCCATCGTAATTGATACCGAGCTCGAAGGAGATGCCTTGAGGAGCTTGGTGGGGCTGAAGAAGCTCGAGGGGAAGAAGGAGGAGGCTGAGGAAGGAGTTGAGCTCGATGGTCCATGGTCGTGCTTGAAGGTGGAGGGGCCTATGGTTCTGAGTGAGTTCAGAACTCGTGGCTCGGAAGGCTCTGTAGGATTCTGAGTTAGATCTGGGTTGAGTCGGTGGACTTTGAGACCTCAGGAGAACAGAAGAGAAGCAGGGAGGAGATGTTGAGCTCGAGCTGACCTTCGACTCCCTTCCCTTTTGTCTCTTTCTTTCGCCCTCAGCCCTCACTGGTATCATGGCCGCGCTCACGTTACCCCTCAGGGACGCAGAGGTACCTATCTTTGCCATCTCAACCTACGATACCGACTGGCTGCTCGTCAAGCGGGACTTGATCGACAAAGCCGTTGCTGCTTTGACGGAGGACGGTTGGATGGTCGACAGGGATTGATGCGTTGTCTTTCTGCCTTTCTATCTGACCCCCAGAAGTTCTGGCTTCTGGTTTGTCTCACTTTGATCAGCCCTGTTAAGCCTGTCTTTCGCCGACCTCGAGAAGAGCCGGCGACGTCCTCCTCGTCTCGTCGTCGTCGCCTCTCTTTCCCCTCGCTGATGCTGACACTTTGACTCTTACGGATTTTCACAGCTCTTCTTCTTCTTCAGCCTCAATACTTTCAGTCGATGATGGTTCTGGACTTCACTGGCGTCAGGAACCAAAACACGTCTCAAGGCGGAGAGTTCGACGCGTCGTTTCTCCTTCGCGTCCGACGAGCATGTGGACGAAAACTGCTCTCGGAGCTTGAAAAAACAGGTCTAGAATTAGAGTCCTCCTTTTGCTGGCTTTGCTTCTTGCTCTACTACCCAGGCACAACAGCCGGCGCTCTCGTGTCTTTCTTTCTCCCCAAACCACAACACCTCTTCCCTCTCTTCCCCTTCCCCACCTCTCGGCTTCTCTTTCCTCAGCACTGTTCACACTCCCAACTATCCTCGCTTTCACCCTCCCAGCACTCCTCTCTTTTCTCCTCCTTCCCTCTCCCTCGCCTTTCGAGGGCAGAACGACAGCGAGATCTCGGAATTCCTTCACGGGAACGAACTCCGTCCCCCTCGTCCAGTACTTTCTCAAGTTGACCCTTTCGCCTACGTCTTCTGGTCGTAGTACCAAGCTCTCGTCGAAGAAAACATCAAAGTTCAAGTCTCGAACGCCGCTCGCGATCCCATGGTCGTTCAGGTTCGTCTCCTCTCTTTCGTTTTATGTAACAAGATCCGAGCTACACTAGCCTGACCCTTCGCTCTTCCCTCTTCTTCCTTTCAACGGGCCTGGGAAGAGTACGAGCACGATCCCTCTCCTCTCCAGCCTGTTCGAATCTTCGGTCTCGTAACCTCCTCTCGTTTCGCTTCCCTCGTCTCTCTGAAGCTGACTTTTCCTCTCTCCTCTTTGCTACTCAGGTCTACGACCTCGAAACGGGAGTCCTGAAGGATCTCGGCATCACCCTGAGGATTTGGAGAAGCACAAGAAGGACGACGACGTGTCGATCCACTTGTTGAGCGGGAGCGATGGTTTTGGGGCTCGAGTTGAACGTTTAAAGACTTTTGATCTTAGCAGTTTTGGACTTTCTTTCATTTGGATATGTACATCTGTTGCTATGAACATGCGAAGTTCTGGGCCGAGCCTGCCTCATCAAAAGGGAATCAAAGGGAAGAGCGGGAAAGGACGCGTCGCAGGACCAATTCATTTTATAGGCTCTTCCATCGAACCTTTCGCAAACCCTCTCATTTAGTGCTCCCGAGAAGATTTTCGCTTCATCTTTCCACCGCGAAGTCCTAGCTCCGACCTCTTGCTCTGCCTAGTAGCTCCTCAGACAACCTTTGTAGCCAAAACGCAGGACTTCTTTGGGTCTCTTCTAATACAGAGCCCATGCGATCCGACGCGTCCCCAGCGCGCCCCGCCTGTCTGTCTGTCCTCTCCTTCTCGCTAGCGCGGCCGCTGACGTGGGTCGTCAAGGAAAAGGATGCTAGTGAGAGGATCGTCGGACCCAAACAAGGTCTAAGGGCTGGGCTGGGGATTGAAAAAGCAAGAAGGGTCAGACCGACGAAGAAAGAGAAATCGTTCGTTCGCTGCCGTCTGTTCTTCTACAACAACACCAATCAACTCCTCAACTCTACCAAAATCCTATTTTTCTACACCCACCCACTTCCTTCGTTCGCCCCTCCTTCGTGTCTTTCTCGCCCAGCTCGAAAAGAATGAGCTCCTCCTACCAAACTTCAAGCTCAAGCTCACCGTCGACGTCCTCCTCTTCCTCGCCTTCTCCCCTCGCTTCAACCTCCTCCTCCTCCTCGTCGTCGTCCCACTACAACTTTGACGCAGCCGACAACCCTGGTCCTCTTCTCTCCCGCACCAACAACCTCATCCTCGACATCGTCGTCCCCATCGTCGCCGTCCTCCTCGTCCTGGGAGGATTCATCTTCTTTCGCCGAGCTCGGAGACAGAAAGTAAAAGCCGAGAAGGAGAGGGTCGGTTTCGTCGAAATGGGAGGAAGTCCGATACGAGGGGGTGGGAGTGGTGGGAAGGAGGACGATTTGGAGAGGGGTCTGCCAGAGATGGAGAAGGAGAGAGGAGGAGGGTGGGAGGACAGGGTGAATCGGAGGAGTCGGCAGGACTTGACCTAAGGATTCGGGGAGGAGGAGGTGGGAAGCTGAGAAGGAGAGGAAGATGAAGGACTTACTACTTGGTACTAGAACACACACACACTCTCTTTTTTCTTCTTTCTATAACGATCTTAACGAACTAATGTTTTCTCAGAGTTGTTCGAGGGAGAGAGAAGCGCTTCAACGAGACGTGATCGTCGAGTGACAGAACAAAGCGAAGGAAGGGAAATCTCGATATGCCAGGCTACCGAGTCATCTGAAGATCCGATCCCCATGGTAGAGTCGAAAGAAGTGACACCCTCCTTGGGTTTGAGAGGCAAAAGAGACGTTCAGAGGTAGGAGGGAGGGAGGTTGATGACGACCTCGAGAGGCGACCGTTTCCTTTCGCTTCTAGAGAGTTCCTGCGAGATAGAAAGCATACAGACGAAGCCAGAACATGAAGATCGATCCAGAATCCGAGATTTAACAAGAACAGTGCGAGAAAAAGCTGTTGAAGAGACGCTGTGACGGTTTGAAGTTGACCTCTCTCTTCAGCTCTCTCCTCCCTTCTCTTTCGCCCAACTCTCACTCCCTCCTTCCAAACCCCAACCCTTTCCCACCCCTCAACCTTTTCTACACACTATGTCCGCTGTTTCAGGTCTTGGATTCGACGAAGCTACGCAGGTACGTCCTCTCTTGTCCACCTATCCTTGCTCTCGGAGGCAGAGAAGGGGAAAGAAGGAGTCGGAGAGAGAGCTGACCCTCTCCTTCCTCTTGGACTTTTGGACTTCGAGCAGAAGGAGCTCACCACCTTCCTCGAGAACGAGCAGGCTAAGGCTAAGCTGCAGCAGTCCATTCATACTTTCACTTCGATGTGCTGGGATAAGTGGGTCCTGTCTCTCTGTCGGTGCGATCTCGAGGGCTAGATGAAGAATGAAGGAGCTCGAGCTGACTTTCCCTCCTCCTCCCTTCCTCCGCTTCTTCTTCGAATCGAACAGGTGCATGACCGGAACCATTTCATCTCGGTTCGCTAGGAACGAGGAGAGCTGTACGTTCTCTTTCCCCCTTTTCTCCTCCTAAAGAAGGCAGAGCCGAGCGAGAGAAGGAGCTCTTTTTGTTCAGCTCGACTTCTCTCCTTCCCTCCCTTCCTTCGACTCGAGCTCACCTTCCTCTTTCTCCTTTCGTTTGTGCTCTGCTCAGGTCTCGTCAACTGCACGGATCGATTCTTGGATACCTCGCTTCTCATCGTCAACACCATCGAGAAGCAGAGGTCGCAACAGTAGATTCAAAAGCAGCGAAACGAAATGGAAATGGACTCTTTGGATGAACGAACGTCGGACGGAGAGGATCCAGAGGGAGGAAGGAAAACATTGGAGCGTGGGTTCGGACAGCTCGAGAGAGCTTTTGAGATTGCTAGGAGGCGGGGCGTTCAGATGCTGAGGAGAGAAGGTCGTCGACGTGAGAGCGACGTGCGTGAGGAGAGTCGAGAGGGTGGGTCAGGTCGCGTTCGTTCCCGGGTTGTATTGGAGTAGAGGATCTCTCACAGTGCAGCTGGATCGAGAGGGAATATTATCCTGGGAGATTTCTCTCGTCGATTTGGGGTCTGTAGGAAATCGCTCTGCTCTTCGTGCTCCCTCGACGTCTTGCTCTTTCGCCGTGAGAAGTTGTCGCCTCCCTGCGTTCGCCAACTCTCCCCTCTCTCCAAACCATCTCCCTATACCTTGTCTGGAGTCTTTGTTCTCGCCGGAGATTGTGACAGAAGGAGCGAAAACTGAGCTCCAGAGCGAAGGGAAGAAAGCGGCGGAGGACGCGTCCTTGCTCTCCTCTCTCTTCTTCGACCTACAAAACCCGAACGAGCCATGCTAGTAATCCAAAGACAGAAACACACAAAGAAAAGACAGAGAGAATAAAACGAACAAACGAAACTACGAAATCACGAAGCCAGTAGACTACCACAAACCAAAAACAGAGATCTCCTTCCTTCGAAACCGAAACCCAACCCCCTACTTCTTCCCCTTCTTCACCGGTGCCGCCGCCTGCACGTCGTCGTCGTACACGAGCTGAGTGTAGGTGACCTTGTCCCTTTTGAGGATTTCCGTCAGAGGAGGGAGCGAGGAAGGGAGGTTGCCCATGTGGTCGAGCTGAAGCGAACGGGAAAAGGCCACGACGCGTCAGTTTGAAGTTTTCGTTTTTTTTCTTTCTTCTGGGAGGGAGAAGAAAGAGAAGGGGACGATGCTGGTGCGAGAGGGGGAAACTCACAGGTCTATCCAAAGTCTTCATGCACCCCTTCTTGGGTTTCCTTCCTCTCGTCGACCCAACCTGCTCCTCCTGCTCCTCTCCTCCCTCCACCTCCAACTCCAGAGGCTGATTCTTCCTCGCTCGAATCCAAACCAGTCCTTTGTCCCACTTCACCTCCTTCCTCGACGACCCAGAACCCGAAGCCTCTCCCCTTCCCCCAGCCGTCGTCGTCGCTTCCTCGATCCCAGCTCCTCCTCCTCTTGATCTCTTCCCTCCTCCTCCCCTCCCGCTCTTCCCGCCCGCCGTCGACTGCTTCACCGGCGAGAAGAAATCCTCCTCCTCCCCTGGTCCTCTCACATGCGTCTTCCTCTCCTCCTCCTCCTCCTCCTCTTCAGAAGACGAAAACTCCTCCCCAGCATCGAACAAAGGCTTCTTCCTCTTCTTCCCTCCCGCTGCCGTCGCTTCCCACTCCTTGCCCGCCTTCTTGACCTTCTCTCCAGGAGACGAAGGCCGCATCTCTCCGTCCTTGCGAACGACGACCTTCTCCATGGCGGAGAAGTAGACTTGGTTCTTGGTCGTGTTCATGAGGGTGAAGGATTTGAGTTGAGCGACCGACATTTCTTCTGGAGGAGGAGGATCGGAGCCGTTGGTCTTCTTGGCTCGAGAGGAGGCGGTTCGGGGAGGAGGAGCTGGTCGAGAAGAGGAGGAGGTGACGGGAGCTGGAGGTTGAGGTTCGGGTTCTCGTCGAGCTCGGAGGGAACGACCTGGGGTGGTGGACGCGTCGGTGGTGGAGGAGGCGGTTCGAGTGATGGGAGGAGGAGGAGGAGGAGGAGTAGGAGCGGTAAGGTTGGAAGATGAAGTTGTGTTGGACTTCGTTGGGGAGGACGGAATCTCGGAGAGAGGTGACGAGACCGATGGAGCTGCTGCTGCTGCTGTTGCTGGAGGAGGGGGAGGAAGAGCCGTGGAGGTTTGCTCGTTCGACGCCGACGAAGCCGAAGATGCTCGAGTCTCGTTCACCGGGGAAGGTTCCTTCGAAGACGACGACGACGATGGTTCCGACGTTGGTAGACTCTTCCCGTCCCGGAGAGAAGTGGGAGCCTTGGAGACCGAGGCTTCGACTGAGGCGAGGAAGCTCTGACCTTTCCGAGGTGAGGGAGCCGACGACGACTTGATGTTCTCCGAGAACGAGGACGACGAGGCGGACTGAGCGAAGAGGGAGGTGCTGTTGCTGGAAGATCCGAAGGGGCCGTCTCGAGCTCGGTTGAAGTGAGATGAAGGTCCAAGGGAGGAAACGAAGCTCGACGACGAAGACTTGATGGGCGAGTTCATTCGAATGGGTCCGGCTGACATCGAGGAAGGGACGGCTCGACCGTTGGCTCCTTTGACTGGGGAGACGACTCGAACGGGCTGAGTAGAGAAAAGGGAAGAAAAAAGATCAGCTCGAGGATATGGTGAGACGAGCGTTCGAAGAGAAAGAGGGCTCACCTCGCCAAGATTGGGACGTGACGGCCGAGGTGACTCCATTCTGAACGACGAGTCCATCCTGAACGACGACTCCGACTCCAACCCTCTCGCAAAGGCTCCTCCTCCAACCGAAACAGGCATCGACATCGACGAGTCTCCTCCTGCTCGTCTCACGCTCGACGTAGGTCCTCCTGTCGAAGACCAAGAGGTGAAGGTCTTGAGGGCTTGCTTGGGTCTGGCGCTGCTGCTGACGGGAGCTCTCGATGATGCTGACATCCCGATGGACGAAGACGCGTGGACTCGAGCGCTGGGTCCCTTGGGAAGCATCGAGGCTGGTTTGGGGATTCCTGAGGAGGGTTTGGGGAGTTGAGAGACGGGAGCTTTGAGAGCTGAGGTCGGAGCTGCTGGTCGAGCTTTGAGAGCTGAACTGGGTTGAGGTGGTGCTGCTCTCGATCCGAAGACGGGTCTTGAGGATGACGGAGGAGGAGGAGCGGAGGATGAAGGTGCTGGAGCAGAGGCGGTGGCTCGCAGTGCTGGTCGAGCAGTCGAGGAGGAGGGAGGAGGAGCTGCTTTCGAGCGATGGAGAGGTTGAGGAGTGATGACCCGAGCTGCCGCTGACGACGAGGGAGCTCCGAGGGCTCGTCCGTGAGATGATACGACTCGAGCTGAGGTCGTGGAGGTCGAGGTAGGCGAAGGAGTGACCCGAGCCAGCGTCCTGACGAATCCGACTCGAGGCGAAGGTCCGAGAGTCCTCGTCGACGCGTCGAGTTGTCGAGGAGGAGGTTTCGAGGCGGATCTCATCGGAGAGGGTGCTGATGTTCGAGAGACAGCAGCATCGAGTTGAGCTCTGAATCGAAGTCGAGCGACCCGATCTGCTTCCTTCTCGGCTGCTGCTGCTGCCTTCTGAGGAGATGCTCGTTTGAGGACCTTGGAAGCCGGTCGTTTCTCCGCGGGTCCAACTGGAGCGACTTTCCGAACGTGAGTAGGAGGAGTTGCGCTGGTGGACGAGGAGGCGGAGGATTGGGATTCGGTGGGTCGAAGAGGAGTAGGGGGTGCGACTTGAGTGGAAATTGACCGAGGAGTGGCGGAGGCGGGAGTGGGAGTTCCGAGGGGAGCGAGGGAGATGGACGTCGAGGAGTCTGATCCCGAGGAGGGAGGAGGAGAGAGTTCGGAAGGGGAGGAGAGGATCTGGACGACCAGAGGGATGGATCTCCTTCCTCCTGGGCCGCATCGACCGAGTTCAACGTCCTCGTCGGTGGTTTCTGACTTGGAGGGAGAGTTGGAGACCTCTGGGGCGACCGAAGAAGCGATGGACGCGTCAAGAACCTCGGCTTCGCTGTCCAAGACGGCGGCGACGACTATTTGCTGAGCGACAACGAGGGTGGAGTCCGATGGGAGATCCTGGAGGTCGACGTCCGCTTGAGGTTCGGGTTGGGACGAGTTGATGATGGGAGTCGTTGTGGGGAGTAGGATGGGAAGGGAGTGGAATGGGGTGGGAGGGGAGTCGAGGAAGGAGGTGACTGGTTTGGAGGGAGTGAGAAGAGGGACCGAGGTGGATGGAGGAGCAACTGGAAACACAAAAGAGCGAGCGAAAAGGGTGAGTTTTGGTTCGAGCAGAGAGTAAATTGATGCGATGCGACGACTCACGCTCGGGTTCCAGGGAAGCTTCCTTCTCAGGAGAGACGTCGAAGGCGATCAACTGCTCCGAAGCGGGAGGCAGGCTCGAAGCCGCGTCGACAAGAATCTCCTCTGCCGATTCAAGCTCGAGGGCACCTTCCTCCTCAACCTCGAACTCCTCGGGAGCATCCAGAGAAGCAGACACGGCAGCCTTCTCCTCCAGAGGAGCCTCTTCGACCAGCTCAAGCTCCTCGACAACCTCGACAACCTCCCGCTCGAGCTCAATAGACGGCTCGTCCTTCGCCTCTCCCCCCTCCAGGCTCGCAACGACAGCAACCTCTGGCGAAGATGCATCCTGGGTATCGACCTCCTCCAAGCCTTCGAGCTCAACGACGATGGAATCCTCCTGGATCGAAACGACGAGCTCGGGTTGTTCCTCCTCCTCAGCCTCAACGACAATTTCCTCCTCCTCCTCCTCCATCCTCGACTCTACTCCCTCCTGCAGCACCTCCTCCGCCACAGCAGCCTCTCCCTCGTTCGTAAGCTCCGCGTGAAAATGGAGAACCGCCGCCTCCTCCTGAGCTCGAGAAGAAAGCTCATCCTCCCAATCCGAATCCTCCTCCTGAGGCTCGTCGACGAAGGTAGCTTCCTCCACGAAAGTAGCGTCCTCGAGATCGTCTTCGGGTTGGAGAGCTACTTCTGAAGATGGCGGTGAGGAGAGTGTGGAGAGGAAGGGTGCGATGGCGATGGCGATAGCGAGGTGGGATGGAGAAGGGAGAGGAGAGGCGAGTCGGAGTCGGAGTTCGTCCAGAGGGAGTGGCTGCTGAGATAAGGAAGAGGGTTCGGGTTCGGAGGCGACATCTTCTACTACGTCTTGAAGAGCCAAACCCATCCAACACGAGACGAGAAAGAAAAGCGATCAGCTTCCCGGGAGGGGGAAAGAGCGGGAGTCGGGGTGTTGTTGATCGAAAGCAAGCTCACCTCCTTCCTCCTCCTCCTCCTCCTCCTCCTGCTGTTCCTGCTCAACAACCTCGTCGAACGACTCATCCACACCCCGCTCCACCTGATCCTTCAGCGTAGAAGTACAGTCCATATACGAAGCCTCGTCTTCGTCTCTTTCCGAGTCGGCGTCTCCATCGTAAGCGGGAGAGGAAGGAGGGTTGTTGGGTTGGAGGAGGGAAGGGAGAGCTCGATAGGCTGGTGGTGCTGGTGTTGTTCGAGTTGAAAGGTCTGGAGATCAAACGAGGGGTAGGGCAGAACGTTAGCGATTGGATGGATGGGAGGGGGAGTAGCAAGGAGGAACCGGGGACGAACGTATAGAAGATGGTCGACGAGAAGGAGACGACTCTGGTGTTGATGGATCTTCCTCCTCCTCCTCTTCGTTCCCGCTTTCTATCCGAGGGCCATCTTCTTGTTCTAAGATTTCTACAGCTTCAGAAGAAAGCCAAAAAGCCTGTCAGCTCTCTCAACTTAGAAAACCTCCTCTCTCGTTCCCCTTATCGAGTCTCTAAAATCCCAAACTGACCTCCTTGTTGTTCCCTCTCTTCATCCCCTTCCTTCCTCTCAACTCTATCCCTACCCTCCCCTTCCAAACCCCAATGGATAGTCTGTCGTCTATGAAATTCCCTTGAATCCCTTCTTCTCACTTTCTGCAAGAACCGTCGTTCGGGAGTCTTTTGAGGACCAAAGTTGACGCGGGAAGGGTTGAAGTCGGAATCGTCGCCTGAGGTCTCGAGGACCGAGGAGGAGGAAACGTCCGTGTCCGTGGAAGAAGCCTCGCCGTCCGAGGGAGAGTGGGCAAAGGTAGAGGAAGAGGAGGCGATGGGAGAGGTCGTAGGTGTGCCCATCGAGAGAAGGAGGGCGGGGGGAGAAGCGGAAGGGAAGGAAAGGGAGGAGGAGGTTGGGTTGGGACGAGGAGGTGAATCGCGGTTGTTTTTCGTTTTCTCCCCTTTGCTTTTTTTTAATGTTCCCTCTCGCTCGTCTGATCGCAAAGAAGGACTTCCATGATAAGACCATAAATAAGTAGAACCAGCAGAGTATCCGAAAACTGATCCAAAAACGGGAAAAAAAAAAGCAATGAGCGAGCGAGGAGAGGAAAAAGGGAGAAGAGAGAGAGAGAGAGGGAAAACAACAAAGCAGTTGCTCCTCCTCCCTTCCGCGGGAATCGTTGAATGAAAAAAAAAATGCAAGAGGTATGAGGATTGGGAAAGTAGGAGGGGAGGTGGAAGGGTACGGCGTGGGCAGAGTGGAGCAAAAGGAGAGGGAGGGGCGGGGGGATGATTTTCGAGCGTGCGGCGACGCGGCTCGTCTAGTTGGTACAGCAGAGAAAGAAAAGAAAAAGCTGAGAGCATCTACAAAGGGAAGAAGGAAAACGACTTCTATTCTGAAGAAGGGTCGACGGGAAGACCCTGGGTGGCGAGGTAGGCTCGAACTTGGTCGACGACGAACTCGGTGGAGATGGGGATGATGTTGCCTCCGTTGGACTGCTTGTCTGCAGGGTTTGAAACGAGGTTGCGAGTCAGTGAGACGGAACTAGAAGAGATGGGAGGGTTCAAAGGACGAACAAGACTCGGTCTCCTTCCAGTTGTACAGCTTGTCCTTGTGTACGACGTGATGAGCGTGTCCGAAACCTTCAGAGAGCTGGAGGCGAGAAAAGAGATGAGAGGTCATCAGCAGTGGGACTTAGGGCTGAAGTAGAAGTAGATAGGTAAGACTCACCATCTCGGAGTCGTCTGAAGAGGGAAGGAAACAGCCGAGGTCAGTTTCGGAAGACGGACGACGCGAAGGAAAGAGAGGACAGAGAGAAGACCCACGAGTGTAGTGCCCAGGCTCGAAGAACTCAAAGATCGCACTTCCAGGCTTCATCCAAAGCTGATGACTCTGCTGAGGAGTTCGAACACTCAGGAGAACCTGCGAAAGAGAGGCAGAAAGGCGAGTCAGCGATGAAGGTCGAGCGGGTCGAGAAGAAAGAAACTCGAACTCACGTCCGTCTTCATCAAGAGCTGCAGCATCGCTCGTCGATCGAGACTCTCCTGCTTGACAACGTAAACATCGACCTTCTTGTAGTAGTCAGGGTCTCGCTCCAGGGCGGAGAGGGTAGCGACGAGTCGGTCGTGCTCGTCGGGAGTGAGGTGAGCGGATCCGGCGGTTTCTTGTCTGGAGAGTTGAAGAAGCGAAGAGGTCAGGCCTGAGCTCCGTTGAAGAGGGGGAGAGATGAAAGATTACCGGTTGATGTAGGTGATGACCTTTCGTCCAGCGTCTCGGAACTGGTGGTCGTCGGTGATACCGAGTCCTGGAGGAGAGCAGAGAAGGGAGGTCAGCTTCGAGATCAAGCGACGGGAGATGAAAACGAGAGGTCAACTCACGCTTCATGACCGAGTATCGAACAGGCTCGAACCATCCGAAGGGAGAAGGCTGAAGGAGAACATCTAAATATCAAGGCGGAGAGGTGGTCAGCTCACGGTCGAAACGAGCTCGAAGGACGAAGTCGTGAGCTTCGACGAGACGTTGTGAGAAAGCACCCACCAGCAGTCATCTTGTTCCACTTCTTGGCCTCGATTCCGTTCTTTCCTCCATCTCGATGGTAGTTCTGACGATCCGACGAAAAGGGAGAATCAGCAACGGTTCGAAAGGGCAAAAGGAACAGACGCGACTCACTCCTCGGTCAATGAGGACGATCTGATCAAAGACGTAGATGTTGGCTTCACGAGCTCGCTCCTCCCAATGAGTCTTGTCCTCCCAGGTAGTCGATGGAAGAGCGGTGTTCATGAACCAGCTGCGAAGAAGAAGGAGGGAGAGGTGAGCTCGAGCCGAAGGCAAAGATGAAGGTCCAGAGGACGTACGTGTTCATTCCACTGCAAGGGAAGAAAGCAGGAAAGAGTCAAGTCAGCCAACCGAGAGCAGAAGAGAGAGAATTGGTAGAGTATGAGCTCACGCTGGGTCCTTCCAGTTGGTAGTGTGAGGGAAGATGAATCGAGTCGGGAAGACGACGTCCTGAGTTCGACCCGAGTGGATAGCTTCCGGAGTAGAAGCAAGGACCTTCCAGGCTCCGACAAAGTTCTCGACGATGAGATGGAAGTAGTGAGCTGAACGAGAAAAGCGAAATCGGAAGGGCAGAGAGGTCAGCTGGAAATATCAAAGGGGAACGAAGGTTCGAATCAAACCCACGGAGGAGACCTCGCTTTCCAGCATCGTTGAAGAAGAAGGTGGTTCCACCAAGTCTAAAGAGGGAAAAGGAAGGTATGAATGGTCAGCTTCGAGCTCAAGTCGTGAAGGTAAAGGAGGAGGAGGAGGAGGAGGAGGAGGAGAAGTCGAGCTCACCTCGCGATTCCGTTTCCCCTCGTTCCGAACAAAGCGTTTCCCTCCTCGACCGAGATGACCTTGTATCGATCTAGAGCAAGCCACAAAGACGGAAAGGAAGGCCTGTCAGCTCTCAGAAGCTCACGACTGTCGAGCGAGGACCAAAGAACGACGTGGGTCTCACCTGTTTTGGCAGGACCTCGATGTCCACTATCCTCCTCCTCTCCACTGAGCATCCTCGTGATCTGCGGCAGAGAATCCGGATCGTTGGTGATAGCGAGCAGAACTCCCTGGTAGACGTAGAGGTTCGAGAGCATCACTGCGAGGCGATGGGAGAAGAAGGAAGGAGAAGTTAGCTTTGGACAGAAACCCTCGAGCTCAACTCTCCATTCGTTCGTCCGCCCTTCCCTTTCAGCTCTCGACCGTACAAAACTGTCGAGGACTCACTGAAACCAGGAATACCACGTTCGAACTTGGTCTGCGAGAGGATCAAGCTGCCTCCGAGGGTGAGATCGTCCTCCTTCATTCCATAGGCCTCCTGCTTTGAATCTCCATCCCAAACGAGTCCAACCGCCTTCCTGATGACCTTCCTCGGCGAGAGATTCGTTGGGATGGCAGGCATCACTCGTTTCGCTGCTGGTTCCGTGTCCGAGAGGTTCTTGGGAGCTACGTAGTTGGGTGAAGAGGTGTGGTGATTAGGTCGATGGAAGTGGTCTTCCTCCTTCTCTCCATCGGTAAAGACGAAGTAGGCGACGACGAGGAGGAAGACGAGCAGGATCTGAAGTCCTCTGCGACGACGGAAGATGGCGAATCTGAAGCCAGCCATGAAGGGAGAGGGATGAGAAATGGGGGGATGAGGAAAAAGGAAGGAAGGAAGGAGGAGAACGTGGTGGTTTGAAGGTAGAATCTTGAAAGGAGAAGGAGGGAGGAGAGAAGAAGCTCTTGAACTTTGTCGAGCGCAAAGGTGTCTCAACGTCCTCCCCCCCACCGGCTGAAGCTCTAAAGCTTCTCCCGATCCGTCAAACATACCTTATAGCAAAGCTGTATCTCTCGAGTACGAAGTATTTATACCTCCCTCCCAAGCAGGAGAGAGGGAGAGAGCTGCTCGACTCCTTCCTCGTTCGGCGAGCTCGAGATCTCCCCCGCCCTCGTCGCCGGAATCGAACGCCACCTCGTCTCTTCCTCCCTTGCTCTCGGGTTCCCACGTCTCAGGTCCAGGCTTCGAGGACGATCAAAGGGCGCAGAGACGAGCGCTCGCTCATCAAAGCTGCTCGTAGACCGTTCCTTTTTTCAGCCCAGCTCTCGCGTTTTCTTCAGCCCGAACCCCCTATCTCCTCGAACCCCTGAAGAGCGTCGATTGATAACGAGAGATAAGATCTCGGTCAAACAGATCTTCTCGCGGCACTCTTCTCTCTCTCTCTCTCCCTCTCTCTCCCTCACCTGTTGCTACATCTCGTGACGCCTATCTCTCTACCATCACTCAACAATGCTCGCCTCTCTCACCTCTCTCCTCTCCTCTTCACTTTCTCCGTCCTCCCTCGACGGAACCAAACAATCTTTGGTTCTCGCTCTCTCTCTCCCTCACATCTTCCCTCCCTTCAACAGCATGCAGCGCGTTCAGATTCCTCTCGTCTTCGATGCTCGGCCACGAATGGACAGAGCTTCAAGTCCAAGGCCGAACAAGAAAAAACAGTCTGTTCGCTGCCGCAAACTCAAAACGATCCAACGCGTCCGAATCCGTCGAGTGCTTCCAAGTCCTTTTTTTAATGAATAATGAAGAGCTTGCTCGATACGAAGAAGTGAGTATGTCTCGTACCCCCTGTATGTACTTCGAGGGTGCTCATGCGTGGGATCGAAGTTTTGTAGCAGCTTTTGAGCGCACAGAAGAAGCTCCGAGGAGACGAAACGAACGACGCGTCGTCTTGCCTCCCCTCGCGTTGGACTCTCTCCTTCGGAAGGCAGTGAGAGATCAGAGAACAAGCCGGAAAGCAGTAGTACATCGTACATAATTCTTAGAGCCCCGATAAGCTGAGAAGAAGATACAGAATCGAAGGCAGGGAAAGAGACGCGGTGGCAAGGAGGTGACGCAAAAGGTGTAATAAGAGAGACAGAGCACGAAGAAGGACAGAGAGAGAGAGAGAAAAACGATCCCGGAAGGGCGACTGTTTACAGAGAGAAACAAGAATACAGCGATACGAAACAAGTAAAGTAGAAAGAGGCAAGCGCAGATACGACCTCTTTCCTTACTTCTCATCCACCTCCATCTTCCCCTCCCCATCATCCTCCCAAGGTTTCCTCTCACCTTCCTCCTGCATCATCATCCCCCCAAACATCCCCACCCCTCCTCCCATCTCCAAAAACGGACTCCCCAACCCATTCTCCAGCTCGTTGTTCTTCGCCGCCGACCCCCAACCTCCCACCCGAGGCGGAAGCGGGATCGAAAGGGGTGCTGGAGGCTGGAACGACAGACGAGTTCGTTTGCGTTCTCCTCCTCCTGCGACGAGGATGGGTCCGGAGGGGAGGGAGGAAGAGGGAGGGTTGGGAAGAGGAGCGACGAGGGTAGTGGGTGAGATGGACCCGTCCGAGTAAGGTGTTGAGGAGGTCGAGGAGGAGGAGGAGACGTAAGCTGAGTTTGGTGTTGGGTTGGGCGTGATGGTTGAGTTTGGAGTGGGTTTCGGTGGGGAGGAAACGAGGTTGAGGGAGAGAGAGGACGCGTGGGAGATGGAGCGGGAGAGACGAGGTTTGAGGGGTTTGATGAGTCTCGTAGCGGGTGGCTCGTGGGTTGATGAGGTGGTAGAGGAGGATTCTGGGATGGGATTTGGAGTTGGATTTTGAGCGAGAGAGGAGAGGGAGGCTGAGGAGGAGAGGACGGCTGCTCGGACGTAGCTGAGGGAGGGAACGGGAACGCGACGAGGAGGTGAGAACAAAAACGAGTCAGCATCAAGCGAGTGGAGGTTGAAAGGAACGGAACGGGTGTTTGTGAACTCACGGGTTCACATTCCCCGCAGAACTCGTACTCCTCTTTAGCATCGTCGAAGGACGAAGGGACGTCCGTCTCGTCGAAGAAACCGAAGCTGTGGAGCTCGGAGGACCCATCGACGACGACGAGCCTGAACAGGAAACGGTGGTCGTGGTGGTGATGGTGGTGACGTTGGAAGAGAGGGAGGTCGACGAGGTGGTAGAGGTTCGAAGAGCTGAAGGACTCATTTGAGGTACAGGAGGAGGATCTGAGAGGGAGGGAAGGGAGTTGAATGCGGTGGGTGTTCGATCGAGCGTCAGCTTCGATTCGACTCCACAAAGGCTCCGTCGTTTTCGTTATTTTTGCCAACCTTCCTGCTGGAATAGTATGTATAGGTCGTTCGAGCTGCTTCTAAAAGATGAGGAAAGCGAAAACTCACTGTAGGTCCTCGTCTTCCGGGAAGGGATCTCCGCCCCGAGCTCAAGCTTCCTTCCTCCTCCAGCTCCACCTGCAGGTGGTGCTACCTCGAGAGGAGACGGAGCGCTCATGACATAGTCCCCTTGGAACGCTGGGAAGGAGGTGGAGTGGGAAGGTTTGTAGGCTGGTTGGTTGTGGAGGGCGAAGAGGTTGGAAGAGGAGGAGGAGGAAGCTGAAAGGCTGGGTTGGTTGGAGGAGCGGGTGGTGTTGGATTGGAGTTTGGCGGAGAGGCTGGGAGAGTAAGATCGAACGAGGGAGTATAGATAGAAGGAGAAGAGGAGAGGCAAGGAGGGAAAGAGTCAGATCTTTACGTTCCTCAGAAGATGTCTCGTAAATGAGGGCAAGGACGCGTCGCCACTTTAACTTTCCTTCCCTTCCCTTCCCTTCCCGCCCTCTCCACCTCTCCTCCTTCTCCTACAGAGATCGCTTAAAAACTTACCTGATGATCTTCCCCGTCGCCTTGGATCCGTTCGGTAGCAAACTCAAGAAATCCATCGATCCTTGACGAGTGAGAGCTGGTCTTGAATCGTCTTCGACCTTCCTCCCTGCTGCTCGGAGAGGGTTCGAAGGGACGCGAAGAGGTCCTAGATCGTGAGAAGGGAGAGGAGTCTGGAGGTCCGTGGTCATCGTCTCTAAGAAGGAGGGACTGTGTGCTCTTAAAAGAAGAAAGAAAGAGAGAGGGGTGGGTGCTTGGTGATGGTTTGAAGAGAAGAAGGGAAGGTCAGGTCGCGTTGATCTTCCTTTCCCTGCGCAGAGCTCACTTTGACTCCCTTTCCTCTTCTTGACTTCCAACGACGACCACGAACGACGAATTTCCTCTTCTCTTGTACTTGTCTACTATCGACTGCTCCATCCTATAAGCCCCGAGTGGGATTCTTCGTTGTTGTGAGTGAAGGGACCTGTTTGATTGCTCTCGTTCCTCGCTCCTTCCCCCCCGTCCCTTCCCTTTGTTGATTGACTCACTCACTTTGCTTCCCTCCCTTTGTTCGACAGATTCGGCACCACTCTTCTTCCTCGCCTTTAACTCTCAGCTGGATCAGGTTTTCGCCCTTCTTCGCCTTTGCTCTCTCGACGAGCCTCTTGAAATCATGTCCTCCTCCTCGCCTTCAGCTCGACCTTCCTCCTCCGCCTCCTCCTCCTCCCTTCGAACTTTCGCCTCCTCCTCCAGATCTCCCATCATCCCATCCCGAGCAGATTCTCTCAACTCACCACCTCCTTCACCTCTCATCCCTCCTCCTCCTCCTTCTCCTACAACTTCAACGACCTCGTTCCAAACAACGAACCTCAGCCTTCAAACGTCAGACAAGGATCTCGTAGGAGTAAACACAGTCTACTCGTTGGGTCAAGCGGGAGAGAGGTTGGAGAGGGAAGAGAGGCTCAAGAAGAAAGGGAACTGGGACGAGGAGAGGGAGTTGGAGGAAGTTTTGCAGGAAATAGGAGCTGGATTCGACGATGGAGAGTTCAGGCTCGGAGGTCCCCTCGCCGCTCCTCTCAGTAGGACTGGTTCCAAGAAGGACAAGCTTTTGATCGTACTAGGACTGTGAGTAGTCGGTTTCTACATCGGCTTTCGTTCGAGAAAAATTATGAGCGGCAACTGACCTTCCGAAATGAATTGCTCTCGGTCGTCTCTCCTCTCCTCTCTTTCAGCCCTCTTCCTGCTCCTTTCCAACCTCCAACCCCCTCTTCCCTTCCCACACCCACCACCACCACCACCACTCCCTCCTCACCTCTCCCACCTCTCCCTTCCTCTGCATCCCTCCAACGAAGACCTTCCTCACCCCTTCGATCAACCACCAAACTGCCTACTCCTACCTTCAACCGTCGACCTTCCCTCCCTCCCGCGGGACCTCCAGGGAGCTCGAACGCCAAAGGTCCTCTCTCCCCTACGTCCCTCGAGAAACCAACCAACGGATTCAGTCACAGTCGACGAACCTCGCTCAATCTAGGCTTCGGGATCGCCATTCATCTGGGAGGGAACTCAAGTGCTTCCCTCTCATCTCCAAACGGTTCCTCGTCGCCAAACAACCCTCCTCCCATTTCTCCCAGAGTCACCTTCCACAACAACACCTCCAGCCATCCACCTTCCTCCTCTTCTTCTTCGACTCCCTCCCTCGGAGCTCGCTCAGCAGCATCAGCAGGGAACGGAACGACGTCCGTTCCCTCCTCCCTCGCCGCGTCCATGTCGAGCTTCTCCTTCGGAGCCTCGTCTTCCTCCTCCTCGTCGCAGTCCAAACCCAGACGAGGACTCGTAGGCTCAGCTTCCTCGTCGAGCTTGAGGGACCAGGATCCTCTTTCCGCTCCTTCAGCAGCTCCAGCAACCAAGGTCGGCAAGAGTGGATCCAAGCGCGACCTGGCGGGGTTCCTGGGCCGAAGGAGAGGAGAAGGAGAAGGGCATGCGATTGGAAGGTCGGTCAGCAGTAGTGGTGGAGCGGATTCGCATGAGCATGGGCATAGAGATAAGTGAGTTGCTTGTTGTTTTACGTTTTCGAGGGAGGAGAAGGTCGTCGGGTCGGGAGGAAAGGGAACAAGGTTTCTTGAGCTGACCCGACGCGTTCGACTTTTTGTTTTTGTTTGCAGATCGCCGTCGATGTTCCCTCTTCAGTCCCTCCTCAAGCAGACTTTTACTTCTTCGTCTTCTTCGTCATCTTCGTCGGCGTCTACTCCTTTTCTTCAACCTCAACAACAACAGGCCTCCAACGCGCCAACGCCTCTCCGTGCTCTCTCCCCAAGTCCCGAGCGCCTCCCATCTCCTTCAGCATCACCAACTCCTCCGCCACCTCCAGCACCACCTCGCACACCCACTCCAACCCAACAAGCTCCCACTGCCGCTCCCGCTCCTCCTTCAACCCACCTCCTCGCCTCCGCCCTCCGGATCGAACGTCTCCTCTCCCCCAACCCTTCAGCCCTAGCTCTTGCTGCTGCCAACCCAACGCACGAGCTTCATCTCGCCGATCTTCCTTCCTCTCCAACCCTTCCTTCCTGCACCACCACCTCCTCCTCCTCAACAGCACCCTACTCAACGATCTTCCACCACCCGACCTTCTCGCCCTACCACTCCTCTCCCCAACCCACCACCTCCACCCCCTCCACCCTCACCGATAGCGAATGGATCTCCAATTGGATCCTCACCGGCCTAGGCTCCCCTGCCGAGGAACTCTCTCGTCGCGTGAGAGACGAACGCCGTCGTCGTCCGTTCTGGAACGGACCGTCACCTTCCCTTCCTCAGAACAAAGGCGAAGGCGAACGGAACCTCACCATCTCCTCGCCTAGCCGGTCCTCCTCCACTTCCACCGCCGGAGGACGCGACGGCGAGGAGTCCTCAGGGGAGGAAAGCGGAACGTTGGCTACGCCTTCGACGTCGTCGCCTTCGTTTGATCAGGTCCAGCAAGGGAACGGGAACGAGAGTGGGCAGGTTGGGATGGGTGGGAGGGAGTTGAGGGTTTGGGAGGAAAAGCAGAGTTTGTTGAAGGGGAGGAGGGTAGGAGGCGAGGAGGAAGCTGGGTGGAGAGAGGAAGAGGAGCGGGAAGGGGAGAGGGAACGAGAGAGGGCGGAGAGGGAGTTGATGGTGAGACTGGGAGGCGGTGGTAGTGCGGAGAGGGGCAGTAGTAAGGTGAGGATCAACTTGGTGCCGGCTAGTCCTGGTGGGGGAGCTGGGAATCGGTTCTAGGTTTGAGGAACGAACGCGCTGGTTTCGGTTGGTTCGTTTCGGCACTCTCTTGTACTTCTCAGCTTGCATTACTTCCTTTTCTTGGATCCTCTCTCTCTTCCCCTTTATCTACTTTTTCCTTCGCATGCTTGCTTCACTTCACTTCCTTCACTCCCGTTCGTTTTTTGCTTTCGTCTTGCTCTCGTCCCGTCGCGTCTCCCTCCTTTCCTCTTCCTTCTCCCTCGCACGCACTTTTCTTCTTTGTAACCACCACTCTAGCACGAACTCACACACCCAGCATTTTTTCTATTGTCACAGCACGCTTTCGAACTTTCCTTATCACTTTATCCTTCTCGGTCGACTCTTCAGTCCCGTTGTCCTTTTTTTGCGGTCTCGTTTGACTCTTTTTTCTTGTACGCTGTTGCTTTGCCTCTTCTGACCTCTGCATCGACGTGGTTTTTGAGATCTTTCTTGGTTGGTTCATGCGAGTCTCACTGGAATGAAACTCGAGCTCTCGACGACGCGGCTGAGGGAAGGGCGTCGACGCGTTGGTTCCGCTTCTCGATCGAGGAGCATTCTCTACGGACCCGCCTGTTAACATTTTGAGTAAATTTCCCCGGCATGTCTTCTCCTCAGGTGTTCGAAATATGAGACGCGAACGCAGCAGAAGAGAAAGAGAGGACACATCGACCCACATCGGCCTCAGGCTCAGCTTCGCTCCTTCGTTACAAGGCCTTGCAACGAACGAACCCGTATGCGAGAGATGATCATTGGAGAGGTAGGCATGTGGAATGGAAATTGAAACGGGAACTGAAAGGAAGCAAGGAAAGGAGAACTCGGAAAACTAAACGTCCCAAACCACTTCGACCTCCTTCTCCTCCTCCTCTACCTCCCAACCAAGCCCAGCCAATCCCTCCTCTCCCTCTACAACAGCAGCAGCCTCAATTGTGACCTCGACCTCAACCTCGACCTCGACGTCCTCCTCTCTCACGGAAGGGGTTTCGAGCTCGACCTCGACGACTGGGACCTCCTCCGACGCGTCCTCGGGCTCGACCTCGACCGCTCCCGTTCTCGACGACGACGACTCCGGAACGTTCGTTGATGTTTTCGATTCCTGAAGAAGTCCCTTTCGACCGAGTTCCAGATGAGCAGCGATGGCTCGAGTCGATGGAGTCTTCTTTGGGAGAGCGAAGAGAGCTCGCTCGACGGCGGGAGGAATCTTCAACGCCGCGTCTCGAAGCTGCTCGATGGAGTCCAAGGGAGGTTTCTCCAGTGAAGTGGCGAGCGTGTGAAGATCCTTGATGAGGTTACTGTTGAAGGAAGAAGATCCCAGTCGAGTCAGTCCTCACGAACAAAGAGGGACGAAGAAGGGAAAGAAAAGGAATGGCGGGAACCTCAGAGCTGAGACGATCGCTCTGTCGTAGTTCTCTCCGGAAGACTGTAAAAGTTACGAAGAGAGATGTGATCAGATGGCTGATGTATGGAGAGAGATGTCGGGGGTGTACTGACCTGCTTCTTGGAAGCTCTGACTCTCTCGATGCTCAACTCCAACGAGAGGACGAGTTCGGCGAAGGGACCTCGAATGAGGATGGCGATGGATCGACCATGAGCGTTTCCCGGCTCAGTCTTCTTGAGAACGTTCGATGCGATCTTGACGAGACGGTCCGAGTTCGAGGCGGTCTTAAGGGCTGAGGTCAACGGCGAGACGTCTCCTGCTCGTCTTCGTCTTCGTTGAACCTTCCCAATAGCCCGAGCTGCAGCGTCGAAGAGCCGAGGATCGAAGACCCAGGAGGAGAAAGGAAGATAATCGACCGACGAGGTGCTTTGGGGTCTTCCGAGGTCCGCGATGTTGGTAGAGGGAGTTTCGATCTCCTCGACTCGACGAGTCGTCGCCGTCCTCTCCGAGGCTGATCCGCGAGGGTTGCTCCTGATAGGCTTCGTTGGATCGGGAAACGACGGCTTCCTACTCGAGACGGTGGAAGTGGGGACGAGAGGGACGGGACGAAGAGAGCTGGCGCTGGGTCCCTTGACGGCGAGGGTTTCGAGCTGAGAGTCGAGGATGGACAGGCGATGGAACCGAAGTTGGACTGAGGATGGGTGTTGAGGTAAGGCGAAGTTCTTCTGTTTGGGATCCTGGAGGAGGGTGACGACGGGATCGAGCGAAGAAGGAGAGGAGTAGGCGAGAGCGGCGTCGACTTCGTCCCAAGTCAAGGCTTCGACGAATCTGAGAATCGAAGAGCAGAAGTCAGAGGAGTCTTTCTTGATCTATCGAAAAGAAACTGGAGATAGCACTGACCTAGAATAGTCTTCTGTCGACGAGTACTCCTTCTCGTCCTTGAAGGAGTTGTACAGAGTGAGAGACTCGTCGCGTCCTCTCTCCAAACCGAGCTCGGTGGCGATGAACGCGTGAAGGTACAGTCTATAAAGTACAATAGCACAAGTCAGTATCCCATTGAGTCGAATTGAAGGCACAGATCAAACAGAGCAGACTCACGTTCGACGAAGAAGGGTGAGCTGGTCCGACGTGCTCGATCTCCTCGATTTGATGCTGACGAGGATCTTGGAAGACGAGACTGATGGAAGTTTACGTCAGGACCAGATAATGATAATTTGATCTCTACATGTTGCACTCACAGTAGGCTTTGGTCGCCAAAAGAAGGAGACTCCCGACGCGTCGAGCGAGAGACAGTAAGCCTGAGAGCAACCTCTCCCCGAAGGATTGGATTTGCTCGAGTCTGTAGCTCCTGAGGTAAGATATAGGAGCTCTGAAGCCGTGCTGGTGAAGCGAAAAAAGAACGAGATGATCGTTCAGTCACGGAGCAAGCAAGAAGAAAAGACTTCTTGTTGACTCACCAGTCCTCTTCCATCTCGAAGGCGCTCGTCGACGACGAGAACGAAAGCAATCTTCTCCAGGAGAGCGAGATGATATCGAGGATCGCCTACGGGTTTGAGCTCGAGGGTGAAGCTGTGAGAAAGCAAGACAGGAAAGAGGGCAACGTCAGAAATTGAGGTCGGCGAGGAGAGAAGCTTTGGGAAAAGGTGCTCACGAGAGGAACTGAAGACCACGATATATTGATAGGAACTGTTTGCCTGGGGTTTTGAAAAAGACGAGGTGGTCGACGAGGAGTCCGAGGATCGACTGACGAGAAGGGAGTTGGAGACGGGAAGATCGTTCGACCTCGAAGAAGGACGTCGGGAAGAGAGAAGGGACGATTTCGGATGGAGCGAGGTATTCGAGTAGTTCGAAGATGGGGTAGCTATCCTCGAAGAACGTTCCTCGAGCGGATGGGTCCAATCGACGGAGGGCGGCGAGGAGGGAAGATCGAAGGGCGGGAAGACTGATCTCACCACCGAGTGAGCGTCGAGCGGAATCGAAGACGTTGGCTCGGGATCCCTTGGACGGATCCAGAGGAAAGAGAAGTCCTGCGAGAAGCGAGATCCGCGTGGAAGGGCTGGGTGACGCAGAAGAAAGAACAAATCGATCAGCACTCGCATCGAGACAGAGCTGAAAAACCTACCTCGTAGACCGCATCCTCGAAGCTCCCTCTGGAGCGCGGAACCTCTCGTTGATCGTCTCCAGTGCGATACCGTCGAATGTGAGAGCAACCTGAGAGGCCGTGTTGAGCGTCGTAGTAGAGAGGTCAGGCCTCCGTCGAAGCTCTGCTTGGCCAAGCTCGAAGAGAAGTTTTACGAATTGAGGCTGGATCTTGAACTCCATGACGAGAGCGTTGGGGTTGGCGTTGAGAACTTGAAGAGGCGACTCGGGACGGACTGGAGACGCGGAGAGCAGGGCTTGATCACTACGGGAAAAACGAAGCGGGGGAAAAAGAACTCACGCTTGAAAGCTGCCTTTTCCTCGAGATAAGCCACTCCGAAAAGAGAGCAGAGCTCTGGATCTCTCGCAAGCTCGATTCCGTGAACGCGACGACGAAGACCTTCCACGAACTCGACCGAGGTTCGACTGGTTTCCACAACGTCGGATCCAGTCACTGTAAGCTTGAGGGTCTTTTCGTAGGCGACGAGGGAGGTCTCCGTTCGACCGAGGATCATCAGACGAGGGGCAGAGGAGAGGAGAGTAGCTCGATTCCCGTTCACTGCGAGAGAGGAGGAAAGAGTATCAGCGACGATTCGTCGTTGTTCAAGATGGAAAGGCGGACGCACTTAGAGCAGAGAAGCAGTCAATCTGTCGAAGAGATGATAGGGGGGATCAGTAAATTAGGAGTCAGTTGCGAGAGAGGGCTGAACTCACCTCGACCCGTCTAGTCTCGAAGTTCGGAAGGTTTCTTGAGCCTTGCATCGAAAAGACGCCCTCAGCCTGTTGGAGAAGCCTCGAAGCCTCGGTCCTCGTAGAGTTTCTTGAGGGTGTCGAGGCGAGGGGAAGTAGATCACGAAGCTGAAGGATGAGAACGTCGAGAGCCAAGAATCTGCTCTCGAGAGCCGAGGACCTGAGGAAGATCTGGACCGCTTGTCGGCGTTGGCCCTTCTCCAGAGCGGAGGAAGCAGCTCGCTCGTTTTGTCCGTGTGATTCGAGTAAGTCCTAGTGGAAAGGTTGTTTGAGCCGAAAGAGGGAAAGGAGTCAGCTGGGTAAGTTCAGCGAAAAAAAGAAAGGAGGGAAGAAAGAAAACTCGCCTCCTTGTAGACCGTGAGTTCCCAGTGATCCATGAACGCTAGCTCATCCTCGAGACCGTTGAATAGTCGAGTAGCTTTCCTGAAGGAGAGACTTGTGTCAGCTCGAGTCGGTCTCGAGGGAAAGATCTTGATCGGGGAGAACTGACGGTGCCGACTCGAGGGTTCGAAGGTAGATCTCCTTCGCAGCCTGAAGAAGAAACGAGACGAAGTCAGGATCCGCAAAGATCGCAAAAGGTATTTTAGAGTTTTCTGTGTACCTCTGTGACTTCGTCTCGAAGTTTCGAAGGGATCTGCGAAGCTCGTTCCTCCGTGACTCGAAGAGCATCGTCGATGGACGACTTCTTGAAGTTGCTGGCCGCTTCGACGAACTGACCGAGGCGCTCGTAGATCCTTCCAGCCTTGAGGAAATCGTTCCCGGCGAGGAAGCACTCGATGGCCAGACGTTCGAATCCTTCGCACTGGTTGAAAGCGTCTCCTGCGATGGACCAGAGGCGTCGAGCCTTGCCTCGTCCGCGTTCGTCCTCGTCCTGAGCCTCCTGTCGTCGGTAGAACGCTTTAGAGATCCGGCTCTGGCTCTGGTTCCCTGCTCGGGAGAAAGCACTTCAGAAAGGAGGAAGAGTCAGAGACCGAAGACTGACGAACAGAACGATGGATCCGACTCACAACGCAGCTTCGCCAAAATCTCCCTTCTCGAAAAGCTGCTTTCCGCGACGATTCCACTCGGCCGGCGTTGACTTCTGTGCAATTCGTGGCATAGGCACGTTGATCTCGAGGACGTTGACGAGCTTGTGGTGGTGAAGGAGCTCCTGGAATATGAAAAATAAGAGTGAGAGCGTGAGGACGCAACGAACGCAAGGAGGCCTCTCCCTCCGTTCGTACTCACTCGCATCGCTCCAGCCGCTTCGGACGGGTCCTGTTGAAGATTCAAGGTCAGAACATGTTCCAAATGCAGAGGAAACAGGAAGAGTAGCGTACCCAGAGCCAAAAACGTTTTCGAGATCGAGTAAAAGCGACGTAGAGCTTTTTGAGCTCGGCACAGATGACAGCTGGGGGGAAAGGAGAGATGTCAGCTTGTATCTCCCCATTGTGAGTGAAAAGGTACTCACCGAGCTTCGAGATGTCGTTGATCAGCCCATCCGAGTCCATAGCGGTCTTGACGAAAGCTCTCCACTGGGTGAGGGAGGCAGTCGAGTCGAGGAAGAAGTCGACCACCAGCACGTCGTCGAACTCGAGTCCTGAGAGAGAGAGCGATCAGAAGAAGCTCAAAACTTTGAAGGTAGAGAGTTAATCTCACCCTTGGATTGCTCGATTGTAAGAATGAGTCCTGTAAGGACGAAAGAAAGGGTCAGCGAAGGGAAGGCGAAGGATCGTTTCCTGACCACCAGGAGCGACTCACCGATATCTCCTCCCAGCTTCTTGAGAAGTCGTTCCCTCGCATTCTCGTCGCTCACAAGAATACACTGCTCGGCTCCTAGCTGCATGGCAGCTGCTCCTTCGGGGGAGAAAAGCTGGGAGAGACGACGATGGAGGAAAGAGGTTAGCAAGAGCTCCTCTGCGTTCAGACTGAAGCTCAACTTACTTCCTTCAGCTCCTGTTCACCACCTTCACGAGGTGCGAAAATCGAAGGAAGAGCTCCGACAACCGATCCTATCTCCGGTCGAAGAGCGTCGATCGAGTTGGGGAAGAATCGTTGCAGAAGCTCGACGAGGAAGGACGCGACGGCAGCGACTCCTTGACTGCACCTGTAGTTTCGATAGAGCTAAAGAGAGGACGAGAAGGTGGTCAAAGACTGAAGAGGGAAGAGGAACGAAGCTGGACCCACTTGAAAAAACCCTGAGAAGGAGAAGAGCAGAACGTCAGCGAGACGAAGGAGGGACGACAAAAACGAGGACTGGCCTGGTTCGACCTGCTCTCGACGACCTGACTTGACGGAAGTATCGTTCTGCTCCATTCTGTAGAAGCAGCTCGAAAGTTCTGAGAATCGGAAAGACGATCCAGCGACGATGTTTTGAGCAGTGTCGCCACCGAAGACGAAGCCGTACGGGTTTCGACAGACGCGTCGAATCACTGTGGGAGAGAGAAGATCAGCAGTAGTTCGAATGGGGAAAGGTTATCGAGACTCACGAGCACAGTCAACGATCAAGTTGTCTTGGGCCTGAGTGATAAGACGAAGGAAAAGTCTAGGGTTAATAGCGGAGAGCAGAGAGAGAAGAAAACCGACGGGTCGGCTCGCCTCGTCCACTGAAACGAAGTCGACTGGAGTGATCAACCGTGGTGACTCGGACAACCGTCTCAGGAGCTCGTGAGTTCTGAAACAGTCAGAAAACAGGTCATCAGCATCGTATCGGGAGAGAGAGGGGGAGAGAGGGAGAGAGGGGCGTACCGGTCCGACGCGTCTCGTTCTCCCTTCTCCTTCTTCATCCTCGAATACTGAAGGAGAATATCGTAAATCCGAACTCGAGCCTCATGTGAAGTCTGTTCCGTTCGAGTTGAGACATCTTCGTAGACGTCGAAGGGGAGGCAGCCTCCGTGAGCGAGCGACAGCTCTGAACCCCTGAATTAGGAAGAATATGCGTCGGTCCTACAGCGACGAGTACAACACGTCTGATGATGAACTCACTTGATGACTCCGAGGATTTGGGACCAGACCAAGGCAGGATCGAGGTTCGCAGTGAGCGTCTTGTTGAATTTTGGCCAGTAGCGAAGTCGGAAGACCCGAAAATCGACGATTCGAGGCCAGACTCGACCAGGAAAGAGGTCCCCTTCGAGGAGTGTGCAGAACTATGGGACATCAAGCCAGAAAAGCGTTCAGTAAGACAATGTAGGGTGATGACTGGGTCGCAAGCCTTCGAACTAACTTGATCGAAGGAAGTGAAAAGAGGGAAGTCTTCCGAGTCCAAATCGCTCCATCGAGTAGGCAAGAGGACCTTCGAGCGTTCGAGACTCATCATTGTGGCTTCGATTTCGAGGGGAGACTCAGAGGCAAGAGTCTTGAGGGTGGCGGGATCCGACTCGACGACGTCCAACGTCTTCGATCTAAAGAAAGAGTGAGAAGTAGAGGTGAGTCGACGGATATATGCCAATAGAGATCAAGATGGTTCTGCTCACAGGCTAGCGTACGATTCAGCCACCTTCGAAGCCAAAACTGGCGAGTGGGTGACGAAAAGGGAACGAAGCGGACGCGTCTCGTTTCCAACTTGAACAGATCCTTGACGCTCCACGCCGAGCATTCGGTAGAGCTGATGAAAGACGTAGTGTCAGAAAATTAGAGGCAACGTTTACGTCGATATGTATACCTACGATACAAGTGGTCTTTCTGCAGGAGTCCCCAAAAAAAAACGTGAGCGAAGAACGAGAGAAACGAGATCGAAAAGCTGCGTACCCTGTTCCTCCTCTTCCGATAACAAAGAGAGATTTGGGAAATCTAACGATGGCTTGTTCGTCTTCTCTGTGAGAGGTTGAGAGGAAAGAGGACTGGTCAGGAGGCAATGAGAAGGGCGAGAAGAGAGATCGACGAACGCAAGGTTGAAGAGCTGATTTGAATGATCGCTGGAAAGCAGAGCTTGGAACGATCCTTCTGAGCAGACTGTGAACTTCTCGAGATCTAAGATGCTGTGAAGCTGTGAAAGCGAAGGAGAGGAGACCATGATCAGCTCGATCATCAGCGACGAGGGAGGTTCCCGATCCGTCCTTCGACTCACCTCCAACAAGTCCTCATCTTTCAACTGCTTCCCGATCCCCTTAACCTTCGTCTTCGAAGTCCTATCCGATGGTTCAGAAGTCGAGTCGAGATCGAAAGTTGCTGGAAGAAGACCGTCCTTTCCTTGAGTCGAGGCTCCGAGCGAACGTCGACTGCAGTACTGACTTCCTCGTTGTTGAGACTCCTCGACGACGACTTCCCAGATGTGCTGATGCATCTGCTCGGCAGTGTATATCGCCCAGATCTTGATACCTGATCGATCCAAACGGAGATCGTCAGCGGTCCATTCGAAGAGAGAGGGAGTCGCGTCGACCATCGACGAGAATGCGAACGCACCTTGAGTCGATCTGTTCGCATTCAAATCGACGAAGAGGTCGACCGACCAGATGATACTGCAAGGAGGAAGAACCAGTTGAATGTCAGCTTAGAATCGGGGAGAGGGAGAAGGATGTGTAGTTCGAACGCACCGGAGACTGTCGTTGACCTTCGTTCTGAAGACGGGAACACCGCCGTCCTTCGCAGAGATCCAGGGAAGAGCGTAATCTCCGGTGAGCCTTCCTCGAGAGAGATCTCTGTAGAAAAGGAAGGGAACCGGCACATGAAGGTCAGCACAATCCGAAACAGGGTGCGAAAGAAGCGAGAACGAACCCGATCTTTCTGCGACGCGAAGGGGGTTTGAAGACATCGATCAGCCTCCCGTTCTCTCTTTCTCAATATCTGGACCCCTAGGGACTCACCTCTTGACCATTCCAGTGATTCTCCCATCTCCAATCTGTCTCAGGAAGGAACCTTCGATCCCAAAACAACCCCCATCGTTCGTTAGCTCTTCTTCCTCCTGGGGACGTTCAACTGGGAAGATCGAACTTACTAGCTTGCCCTGAGAGATACACGTTCCAGCTTCCAAGTTGCCCAACCATATCCGAGAAGAACTTCGCGTTCTTGAGTGGTTGAATGGAAGGGAAGGCCGAATCATCGTCGTTCAGCTTTCCTCCGAGAAGAGTCATGGAGCTGGTCGAGATCTCCTCCTCGATGTTGAGAAGGCCGAGCTCTTTGAGGATGTCTCGAGCTTGTTCGAGCTCTGGGGGGACAGTGAGAAAGAAGAAAGACGTATGAGTGGATCAAGGTATCTTGGGGTTTCTGAGTCGGGAGACTGACCCTCGAAGCTATCGAACTTGACGATGAGGAAGGGAGACTCGATGTCGGCGAGCTTGAGCTTCATCTGTCTCTTGTTGTAATCTTCCGACGTCGAGAGATCCGTGGAAGGTGAAACTTTAGAAAAGGAGTTCGAGCCAGGTTCGAGACGAAGTCAATGAAGGTTTTCGAGGAAGCCTCCCGCTTCTCCTTCCACCCCTCCTCCTTCCATCTCCTCTTCCGCCCGCGAGTCTCAAAGAACTCACGTTTCTCCTTCGCCTTGAGCTTCTTCCCATCGACGAGGATAAAAGCTGACCAGACTGCGCCAGAAATGCTGACGATCTTGATGTTTCCTCGGCCTAGTTCTAGGTACTTGTTGGAGACTGCTCCGAGTCCCACGAGACTGGCAGTTCTGGAGGATGGGGAGGACGAAAGAGAAGGGAGGAAGGTCAACGAGTCGAAGACGAAGCTTGTGAGAGGAATCAAATGAACCCAAAGGGACGAACGCTTGAAAAAGGATGTCTTCTGGCATGATCTGAAGTTTGAGAGTGTTTGAGCTGAAGGTAGTTGATGGAAGAGGAGCAACGAGGAGAAGGCGAAGCGAGAGAGCTGCGACGCGAAGGAGACGCGAACAGGGGCTGAGCCCACTTCCACACTTTTTTGTTCAAGAAATCTAGCGAAAGGGCAGAGGCGATCGTCTCGAAAGGCGAGAGAGCTCAAGAAAACTTGAGAGAAGAAGGACTCAGCGATGGATTTCAGGCGAGGCGATCTCGACGGAGGTGTGTTTGCGAGGGCTAATCAAGAGCATCCATCCAATCCTCGTCTGTTGTTACAAGCTACACCGATCCTGACACGCAATCTCTATTCATCCTCCTTCGGTGGCGGAGGTCCACAAGGTTGCAGCATCCTCTGTGAGATGGAGGGAAAGAAAGGGAAGGAGAGGTCGAGGTCAGCTTCGGTCGTTCTCCCAAGGCAGCTCTCCTCCTTCCCGCCCGCTCGTCTACTCGAACACCCAAGCACTCCAGCAACGACCGAAGAGCTCCCTTTGAGCTCAGATATGTGCTCGGAAGCAAGAGCAAGGAGCAAAGAAGGAGGAGGGAAAGAGAACGTACCTCGAGCATCTCGAACTTGGTCCTTCCCAGACTCTCCCCGTCCGCCAGCGAGACATACGACAGCAGAGGAGCGTGACCGATGATGGAAGCGTAGGTATCTCGAGCTTGGTGGGTGAGCCATTCGCTGTGAGGAGTCGAACGAGAAAGTTCAGCTTCGTCGAAGGGGGAGGAGGAGGAGGGAACGGGAGGGAACGAACTACTTGGTCATGTCGGCGTGTCCTGTAAAAAGAAGAAGAAAAGGAAGGTGAATTAGCATCTAAGAGCACAGAGTGACTCGGAAGGAGGTGGACGCACCAGTTCCGGTGTACCGAGCGTGGACTGGATGAGAAGAAGGAGGGAGGAAGAAGGAGGTCAGCTCGAGCTCAAGGGAAGGAAGGAGAGGGTGGAAAGGAAAGCTCACGCTGTTCGATCTGAGTGTTGGTGGTGTATCGGACTTCGGACTGTTGAAGAGGTAAGATGGACGAGCATCAGAGGAAGCTTAAGGTCTAAGAGAGAAAGCAAAAACTCACCATGATGGAAAAAGGGAGGGTGAGGGTTGCTGGACGAGAAGGAGGCTGAAAGCTCGTTCACTCCTTCCCTCCCAACGGCTTCCTTCTCTTCCCCTCAGCTTTCCTCGCTTTCGTCCCTTCACACCTCAAACAGGATGGATCTCGTTCTCGCTCGACTCTCTCAGCTCGAAAACCAAGTCTAATCTCTCGCCGAGCTTCCTTCCATCGTCGCTCGTCTCTCTTCGGAGAACGAAGCTCATCAATCCTCCTTCTCTCGACTCTCCTCCACCGTCGCTCGCCTCTGCTCCGAGAACGAGACTCTCAGCAGGACCATCGAGGATCAGGATCGAGTCATCGGAGAGCTTGCGAGAGCTTCTGTTTCTGACAAATTCTGGATCTGGGAGAGGAAGAAGGAAGGGAGAGGGGAGGGAGGTCGCTGGGTGTGGTCGTCGGTTCGTCCTTCGTCGTGCTCTCCTTCTTCCCCTGCCTCCCTGATACTCATCTAGCTTCCCTCTCTCTTTCCTTGCTCTCAGGAGAAGTACAGGTCACTTCTTTCCGTGGCCGCTCGTCCCGTTGGACCCCCTACCTTACTCGAATCGCTCCCCAACGAGCTCGTCGACACCATCGTCCGCTTCCTCCATCGAGCCGACCAGCTCAGGCTGAGCCGATGCTCCTTTAAGCTCCTCCAGATAAGTTCGAGACCAATCTACGGATCCGTAATCACCCTCGCGTCGAAGGAGACTGCACCGAAACGACGCGACGCCTTCTCGCTTCGATCGGTCGAGGCAACCCAGCAGATTCCGCCACTTCGACTGCTGGTTGAGATCTGTAGAGACAGACATCTTTTCTCTCGTTGGACTTCCCCCTTGCCTCGAAGGCTGCCAGGTTTCGAATCCAAGGAACCTCGAAGTATCGAGCTTTCGCCCCCGTCCTTTGCTCTTTTACTCTCTTCTTTCTTCAGTTTGGAACTTGTAGATCCACTTTTGCATAATGATCGCGTCTTCTTCAGCTCAAGAATCCACACCGATTCATCTTTGAGACGGTGTGGGAGTTTGGAGAGGAAGTGTGGAGTTCTTCTCGTTCCGTTCTTTCTTTTGTTGTGGTCACGACGCGTCTCTTCTCCTTTTCCCTTCTCGGTTAGAGACCCCGCTTCGGTAGGTTCTGGGCCTCGTCCTTCTGTTTTTACTTCCTTCCCTTCTTTTCTTCGCCGACTCTTCCCCTTCTGTAGATCCCTTTGCCCGAAACCTTCCCTTTTGCGACGCGTCTCACTTGCTGCGTTCCCCTGTGCTCTCGACCCTCCCTTTCGACTCGACTCTCTAGCTTAGATACATATTCTTCTCAGTTCTCACCTTCTATACCTCTTCCTTTTTATAGTTTATACCCTTTTTGATTTGCTGTGACCGCTGAAGCCTTTGCGACGTGTCTCGCGTTCCGCCTTCCCTTTCCCTAGCTACTCCCTCCTGCTCCTGTTTCTTTCTCGGTGCTATGGACCGCGGAACGTATCTAGTGTAAAGAGCGGAAAAGTTTTGACCTTCTTGCTATCCATCAACTTTCACCCCAGAATTGGTCAGCTGAGTCCTCAGCTTCCCTTCCAGTCTCCTTTTCTCAGCTTCCCTTCTCCAGAACCAGTCTCGCAGTCAAGTCGCCCAGTTGGGAGTAGCCAGTTCCGACCTCCCCCTTCTCCTCTCAGCCCACCCCAAAGCCTCCTAGAGCTGAAACCTCAACGAGCATCCGCCAGCGTTGTTCCTCCCACGAACTTCGGTAGAGCTGCCCTCACCATCCTCTCAGAACCCTTCACTTAACCGGATAATTTCCACACCTTAGTCCAGTAGATCGATACGATGTGCGTCGAGGAGGAAACTAAAAACGAACGACGACGCGTCGAGCTCAGCCTTCCTTTTCTTCTTTCTCCCCTCTCTCTCTCTCTCTCTCTTTCTCTTTCTCCCTTTTTTCTACCCACCCTCCCTTTCCGTTCCAAGTTCCGTTTCCTCTCCCTCTCATCACCCCTCCTCATCATCCCTTTCCCTTTCTCTCTTCCTCTCCCTCTCCCTCTCCCACCCTTCTCCGCTCACCCTCGTCCCTCCAGCTCGCTTTTCCCTTCCCTAATCTCACACAAGCACATACTATTCCACGCCCTACACCTCGTTCCCATCCTCCTTCTTCTCACTCTTCCCACCCATCACCACATCCTCCTTCTCTCCAAGAACCTCAATCCCAGGCTTCTTGCCCTTCTTCGTCCCTCCCGTCGCCGTTGAAGAGCTGTTCCGCAGATCCAGTATCGAAGGCGTCGCCGTCGCCGTCGTCGCGGCTGTTGCTGATTCCTCCTCCTCGTCGTCCTCCTCAGAAGAGTCTTCGTCGGACGCGTCTTCGTCTTCGTCGGAGGAATCAGACCCTGAGCCCTCCCCTTCCTCGCCAGCTAGACGAGCGTCGAAGACTCCTAGGCCGAGGTCCTGGTGAAGCACAAGCGGAGGAAGAAAAAGAGCACGAGAGAAGTCAGTTGGGGGGTTCGAGGAAGTAAAGGGAGTGATGAATTAGAGGGAAGGGAGGAAAGCTGGGAGCTTACCATCTCAACGTATTGCTCCTCTCCCTCTCCAACGTTCTCGATATCCAACTCCTCGAGATCAGCGGTAGCGAGAGCTTCGTTTGCTGAGGCCATGAGGGGCAGGAAGGACTGAAGTCGCGAGAGGACTGTTGTTCGAAAGAAGGGAGCGAGAGGTCAGCTCAGCTTTGCCTTTTCGTTTGGTTGAAGAGGACGACTCACGTTCAGAGTTCTCGGGCACAGGGAAAGTAGTAGGACGAGTGAGCAAGCCTGGTGGTGGTGTAGGGAGGGACTGGGAGGAAAAGAGCTTGCCTTGAGTGAACGAAGGAGGGGGGAAGGTCAGCAAGGAGGAGGGAAGGAGGGAGGGGAAAGAAGGCCAGAGAGGACGCACTGAGTCGCTCTTGACGAGCTTCTTCGGTTTCGACGTCGAGGATGTTGCTCATAGCGGCTGCTGATTAGATGAACAAAAAGGGAAAGAAGGCTTTGAGGTCGTAGTTGGGGGACAGGAAGCAAAAGGCAAGGCTCAGAGACTCGTCGAAATGAAGGGCTGACTTTTCGTGAGCTCGACCTTTCCCTTTCCTTCAACTCCTTCCTCCCCCTTTCTAGATATTCTTAGGATTCCAGCGACGAGCAGCATGGCCTCCCTCCGACGACCTTCCTCGAGTTTACTCGTTCGAGTTCTCACCTCGTCCTCCTCCTCTTCAGCGCCCTCCTCTTCCTCGTGTCCTTCGATCCGATCTCTGTCGAGCTCGAGCTCGATGGCTGCAGTCAAGATTAGGCAGCTACGTGAGTGATTCTTTCTTTCTTGGTTCATGTACGTCTCTACTTGTTACTGACCTTTGCGCACTTCTACAGCGAAAGTAAAGGTCGTTGTCGCGAAGAGGAACGGACCTGCCAATCCAAGAAGGAGAGGATCGTCCTACGTTCGTCCCTCCCTCGTCTTCTCTTCCTCCCTTCCTTCCTTTGCTTGAAAGCTCACTCGTTTCTTCTTCTTAACGATTTCCAGAACTTTGATAAAACTCTGATAGAAACCATCGTGCAAGAACCCATCTCGTTCGACCACATTCCTAGATTCACTCCCGTACGTCTTCCTCGACCTTTCCCCTTCCTCCCTTCGTTCGTTGAGCTCACCACTTCTTCGGATTCTTACAGGGCAACGTCTCCGTTGAGACGATCGGACAACTCCAGCAGTTCCCTCTTCCTGTACTGAAGGAGATTCGAGCTTGGGGACATCCCACAACTCAATCGGCTGGTGTACGTTCCGTCCTTTCCTTCCTCCTCCCTTCAGCTTCCCCTTGATCTCCTCCCTCTCTCCGTCTCGTCCAACGGGACTACTCTCCAACTCGGCTTGCTCTACACGTCGACTCAGCAACTGACACTCTATTCTCGTTCCTTTTCCTCAGACCCTCCCCTTCACCGTCCCTCGAGAGCTCACCCTCGAGTTCACAGACAAGCTCAACGACGTCAAGACGGAGACTATCTCGAAGCCTGAGAGCCATAAACATCACAACTGGATGCTTTGTGAGTTGCTTTAGACCTCGTTCTATCGTCTAGTTTCTGTTTTTGAGGTGCGAGAGCTGACCTTGGCTTTTCCTCCTCGTCCGTGTCGTGAAGGGGGAAACTCGGGAACCGGAAAGACTCATCTGATGATGCAGACGCTCGTTCACGCCAACCAGACTGGATGGATCACTATGTTTATGCCTGATGGTGAGTACATTAGTCTATCTTTCTTCTGAGATTCTTCATTGGGTCTCCTAGGTCGAAGGAGGGACGAACGAAGCTCGCGTTTTTCGTTCGTTCCGTCGAGCTCACCATTTTCATCCTTCCCTTCCCTCCCACCCTCACTCCCCCACTTTGTTCCCTCCCTAGCCACCCGTCACACCAAAAACCTCTACCCCTACCACTACTCCCCTCACACCAAAACCTTCCACCAGCCCACTCTCGCTTCCTTCCTCCTCACCCATCTCTCAGCTCCCGACACCGCCAACGCTTCCCTCCTCTCCCAGATCCCTCTCCCCGCCGACACTTACTCCTTCCGCCCCGACGTCGCACCAGGAATTGGAGGATCCAAGCTGAACTCGGAGATTGAGTTCAAGAGGACGATTGGAGGAGATGCGGAAGGGGAGGGAAGCTGGGAGAGGACGGCGAAGGAGTTGGCAGAGTTGGGAGCCAAGGACGAGAGTATCAGTATGGAGGTGCTGGAGAAGGTGTTGGAGATTATTGCGGGGCAGGATAAGTGAGTAGATGCGTTCGCTGTTTCGACGTGGAGGGGAAAGAAGAGCTGACCTTCGCGTCTTCGTTTTCGAACCAGGGTCCCGATCTTGATCGCCATCGACCACATCCAGGCCTACTTCCGAGAAACGTTGTACAAGACTCCTGAACTCAACACGCTGGAATCCTACCATCTCTCCGTCCCGAGGTTGCTGCTGGATTACCTGTCCGGTCGAAAGAACTTCGTGAGTCCGCTCTCGTTCTTCTCTTCCTCGCGTCGCCTCTCTTCCTTTCTTCGAGTCGAGAAACTGACTCCCACCCTCTCCTCTTTCCCCCTTCTTCCTCCACCAGGCTCGAGGAGCGACCCTCACCTCCATCACCCCCTTGAACAACCGCTGCCGAATCTCGCCTTCCTTCCTCCACGGCCTCTCCAAACCCACCAACGCCTTCCCCTTGGGATCCTACTTCACCTTCTCCAAACACATGTACCCTCCTTCGCCACACGATCAGATCCACCCGTGGCATTCGGAGAACGCACGAGGGATGGAGCTGGTGGAGGTGCCGGAGGGAGTCAAGTTGAAGGAGGCGAAGGGGTTGTGGGAGATCAAGGTTGTGAGAAGGCGGTTGCATACTGGTGAGCTTTTGGCTGGAAGGCGGAAGAGGAATAGGAGGGGCGAGGAGGAATGGGGAGCGAGAGGAAGGAACGTTTTGGTTGGGAAAGAGGGATGGAGACGAGTCGAGGACGAGATCGCTGACCTCTTTCGTTCGTCTTTTTTGTCATTGCGTTTCGTAAACAGTCAACTCGGACGACAACTTCCTCGCCAAGTACCTCGAGGTCGCTGGAAACCCGAGGGAGTTCTTCAGGGCTATCGATATCAGTACACTTTAAGAGCGGAGGGAAACCCGATCTGAAATGAAGTTCAACTGAATCGAAGAGAGAGGGGAGTCAGGAGAAGGACAGAGCCACCTGAGTTCTGCGAGAGATCGAGACTGAGAAGCTCTGGTGGGAGTTTATTTCCCTTCTTGAAAGGCAAAGCGGTGGCGGTGGGTTGAAGGATGGAGGAAGGAGTTGAGGTTCGACGCGTCGGCCCAGCTTACTTTCGCTTTGCGTCGTTTGTGAGCTTGCGTTCCCGGACGTGAGCTGAAACGAAAGAGAGCAGAGTACCATAGGATAGCTGGAGTAAGCAAAGAAAGAAGACGAAAAGCTCCAGTCTCTTCCTCCCGACCTCATTTTCTGCGACCGACGAGACAAACTCGCACAAAGGCACCACTCCTCCTCTTCACCATGTCCGCAGGGAGAAGCTCATTCAGATGGGAAGCCGTTCTTGGTCCTCGATGGTCCTCCTGAGCGTTCTGATTTCTGAGGAGAGTTTGGCGCGGGAGGAGGTGTGAGCTTCGTTCTGTTTGGAGAGACGAGCGATGGACGAGTGCCGAGCCTTGTTCTCCTCCTTGAGCTGACCGACGAGGGAGAAGAGTTGAGCGATTTGGGAAGCGACCGAGGATTCGTTTGAGGCTGCTGCTGGTTCGAGTGCGAGTTGAGAGAGCAGCTGGGGATGAGTGGAAGGGTGGGTCGTTGAGGAGAACGAGGAGGAGGAGGAGGGAGGAGGAGGTTGAAAGACGTTTCGGGAGATATGAGGGGTTGAAGGGAGGAGTTCGTCCTGTCAATCGAAGAAGGAGATGAAGAGTAGCATATCAGCACTCGTCTTGCGAGACGTATAGAAGAATCAAAGAGAGTGAGAGAACGAAGAAGGAGGAGGAGAGATGGAGGGGAAGGAGGAGTCGAGGACTCGAGCTCACCTTTCGTTCTTCCTCCTCCTCTGCCCTCCCTTCGTGTGAGAGTTCGTTCCGCATATCCAGCGAGAAGAAGGTGGTGACCCTAGAGATCTGCGTGACGGAGATTGTCGACTGAATAAATTCGTGTTTTGGAGAAGGATGGGGTGAGAGGGAAAAAGGAAGAAGAGGTTGACCTTTCGAAGTTGAGCTCGACGTCCACCCTCCTCCTTCTCCCCCTCCTCCTTCTCTCCCTCCTTCCTCCTCCATCCTTCCTGCTCTTACCATGGAAACTCAATCGGTAGCCAAGCTCGCTCAGCTCCTACGACTCTCATCGGGTGGAACAGATGAAGAGCCTGAGGGAAGGACGGGGAAGAGCTCTGCTCAAGTCGACCGCATTGCCGTTCAAGATCATCTGAAGGTTCGACCTCCTCTCTCTGCCCTCCCTACTTCTGGGAATCGATAACTGACCATATCTTCCCTTCAATCCATCTGGTTAGCTCTTATACGCTCCCGGTGTATCTGATGAGGTCCAGAAATCGTTCGCAGTGCGGCCCTGATCTGGAGGTGGCTCGAGGTCTCGCTCTGACAATTTTGCGTGCTTTCTACTTCCACAGAGAGAGTTCGCTTCTCAATACCTACTATCCCTCGTTCATCGATGCACTCTAGTGGAAGTGACCGAACTAGTACCCTACCACGAAACCCTCCTCGTCCTCCTCCAGCACGACGACGCCTACCTGCCTCGCTTCGTTCGAAAATCCCCAGAAGAAGCGTGTTCTCTCTACCTTAGCTTTGTGGGTTTCATCGTGGCGTTAATGCAGCATCTAACGGTCAGCATGCATCTGCAACGGCACCACTACTGAACTTGACGCGAGCTGATCTCCCTTTCTTTCCTCCCCCATCGTTTTGTCTCCGTCCTCTCGAATTCATCCGACAGGCTCTCACCTCCTACGCCACAGCAAACGCTGCCCTCAGGTCCTTTATTATTTTCGTCCTGAGGCTCATACAACATCTCTCAACGAACTTGCCGTCCCTTCCCCCGCCAGGCTCAGCAGCACTCCTCCGTCTCGCGACCCGAATCAGGACCGACCCTTCTTTCAGGCAGACCGCGACGTCCCCAGAGAACGTCACTTCCACCTTCCTAGACATTCTGGACGTCCTGATCGGAGGAGAAGTAAATCCGAGGAAACTCAGAGGGACGTTCGTCCAGGAGGGTTTCGCTGGCGTCTGGTGGACCTGCGAGCTCCAGGTCAAGTCGAGCGGACCCATAGACGGCTCGAGATGTACCCAGCTCAAGGAAGGAGAGGAGATGATGCAGTGTTCGAGGGTGAGCTCGTTTCCTTTCTCGGTCTCTTTCGTCTTCGTTCACGTCGTTGACCGTTTCTTCCTCGACGCCTCGATCGAGTAGTGTCTCTCCGTTCGCTACTGCTCCAAGGGTTTGTCTCTGCTCTTCTTCCCATCTTTCTTGATACTGACTCGACCTTTCCGTACCTCTTCACTCAGAACACCAACGAGCCGATTGGAAGAGACACAAGAAGTTATGTTTCAAGCCGACGTGGTGAACGAGGACGAAGTCGATTTGCTTTTCGTGTCGAAGTTTGGGAGCTTGGACGGGGAAGTGAAGAAATTGATTGACTCATCGGTAGTCACGATTTATGGTAGGTCTGCGACCAGAAGCCGTCTCTCGAAGGAATGAAAGCTGATTCGACGCGTCGGTTTTGGATTTGTTAGATCTCCCCCTTTTCGTCACCCTGGGCTGAAAAAAAAAAACGAGAGCCGCGTGGAATAGGCTCATAGCTCGACACTTTCCTGTTCGATGTCGAGAAGGAGAACGAGACGTGAGTCGGAGTCTTTCAGACGAAGCGGCGACGCGACCGGTCGTCCCTCTTCCGCTCGTCTTGTTGCTGCCCTCCGAGTCTTCTTGCTCCTCGTCCATATCCTGCTGACTGCCTCTTCCTTTCGAAGAGACCGAAGACGATAGCGAAGCAGATGCGAATAGAGAGAACACGGCCAAACCGAAACAAAGAAACTACTGAAAACGAAACTGAGATGCAAAAAGCAACCGAACTCTACTCCTCCATCTCCTCGTCCGCCCCTCCTCCTCCACCAGCCGAAGCCAAAGCGGCCTTCTGCACGAAAGCAACCGCCTTGGCCTTGACCATCTCGGCTCCACTGTCGTCCCCAGGAAGAGCGAGACGTCGCTCAAGTCCCATCCACTTCTTGAACAGAGCCTTGGCCTTCTTCATGGCGAGCTTTTGACCGATGACTCGCTCGAAGAGGTTTCTGAAGAGGCGAAGAAGAAGGAAGGAAGACGTCAGCGATGCGAGAGGGTAGAGGAGGGCGGACGAAGGGGACGAAAGAAGACGAGGGACTCACCGAACGCTCTGGATATCTCCTTGCTTGACCTCCATGTCGATGTAGACGGTCCAAAGGTCGAGTCGCTTAGGGTAGCTATCGATGATTCCCTCGAAGATGGTCTTGCCTCGCTCGGCATCTCCGTGCTTGAACTCGAGTTGAGCGAACTTGGAGATGGTTTTGATGTCTGAAAGAAACGAACGAGGTGAACAAGGTCAGTACCTGATGTTGAGAAACGATCGAGAAGGAAGAGAGAGCTAGGAGGATATGGAACTCACGTTCCGACTTGGGAAGGGACTTGAGACTTCGAGGAAGAAGCTCTCGAGCGGCCTCAGCGTTGTCTCGGTTTAGGTAGTACTCTCCGAACGAGGTCCAGACCTGGGAGCTCTGACCGAACTTCTTCAAAGCACGCTTGTAGGTCTCCTCGGCCTTCTGTTAAGGGGAAGGAGATGTAGCCGAAGGGAGGAAGGATGTCAGCGAAAGAATTCGAACGAGGGACGGGGACGCGTCGAGAAAGAAATGAAGAAGAAACGAACCTCGAACTTCTCCGTCTTCTCGTAGATATCCGCCATCCTGAGGTGAACCGTCTCGGGATCGTTGAATTGAATAGCCCTCTTGAACAACAGCTCGGTCGTATCCTCGGTTCCGAAGGTGTTCTCCAAGTTGAGCAAAGCGATCCAGACGTTCAACTTCTCTCCCTCCTCCCTGAAGTTGATGGTCTTGAGAGCTCGGTGTCCGATATCCCTCGCCTTTCCGACCTCCGAGATCTGGAGCTGGAACGACATGTACTGGATCCAGAGGAACGACGAGTTGGGGGATCCGAGGAGGAGTCGCTCGAAGTCGCCTGTCGATTCCGGGGCTCGAGATTGAAGGTCGGCGGTGAGATCCTGCTGGATGGACTTCTTCTGCTTCTTGGACTTGGAGGCGTCGACAGTAGGGGCGGGGGCATCGTCGTCAGAGTCGGACTCTTCCTCGTCGTCGGAGCCGTCTTTGGCAGACCACGAGAATCCTCCAGAGAGCATGAGAGTCGAACCGGCGGTGGAGGCGGAAGCTTTGGAGGCTTTGGACTTGGAGGAAGCGGCCTTGGGGGTATCTTCGTCGTTGAACATGACGACCTACAGGAAAGGAAGAGCAGGAGAGGGTCAGCAAAGGAAAGCTCAAGCTGAATCGATGAAAAAAAGAGCAGAGGCTCACCTCCTCATCCGACTCCTCGTCTTCCTCCCCAGCAGCAGCCTCAGCAACTTCCTCCTCAGATCCATCAACCATCTCGACGTCACTCTCCTCCTCTTCCTCGTCCGATCCTTCCTCCTCCTCCTCGTCGTCCTCCTCCTGGAAATCCTCATCGACGAAGTAGCTGGGCTTGATTCCGAACGAGATCTTCCTGGCCTCAGCATCGAGGGTAAGGATGACGGCCTTGACGGTATCTCCCTCTCGGAATCCCTTGAGAGCCTTTCCGACGTCCGAGGTAGCATCGTCGGAGAGCTGCGTGAAACCCAACCGACGGAGGGAAAGGTCAGCTGGAGCTCGACGAAAGAAGAGACGCGACGAGAAGTTTGGAAGGAGGAAGACGAACCTCCGACTTGTGGCAAAGACCCGAGATGGTGGTATCGTCTATACGAAGGAAGATTCCGAACGTCTCGACTCGCTTGACGATGGCGTCGACCTTCTGTCCGACCTCGAAGTTTCCGTACGAGAGGTTCTTGACTCGAGGCTCAGGAGCAGCCTTGGTTCGGAAGGTGAGCTCGACTTGGTTTCGATCGACGTTGACGCTGGTGAAGGTAGTGAAGAGGCGTAAGTTAGCTTGATGTTGAGTGGAAGAAAGACTGGGGGAGAGAGGAGAGAGACGCGACGAACCTCGAGACCTTTCCTTCGACGACCTGACCGAGCTCGAAGCGAGGCTTCCACTCCTTGACGAACTGAGAGATAAGAACCAGCAACAAGGAAGTCAGCTCGAGCAAGAGAGGAAAGACAAACGAAGCTTCTGCACTGACCTCATCGAACAAATCCTTGATCATGACCCTCGCCGTCACGTCCCTCCCCAAGCTCACAAACAACCCTCCATCCGTAATCCCCTTCACGAACCCTCGGACCTGCTGTCCAACCTCGAGTCCCTCCACACTCTCAATCTCCCTATCCACCACCTTGGACGCCTTGCTCGAAGGGTTCACCCTCGACTGCCTCGTCGACAGATCGATCCTCTTGGTCAACGCCTCGACCTTGAGCACCACGCACTTGACGATGGCTCCGACCTCAGGGAGAGCGAGTCCCTTCTTGAAGTCGTCCGACGAATCGGTAAGGTGGACTCGACCTCGAAGGGACTTGGAGATCTGGATGTTGGCTCCTTGAGGACCGTGGGAGACGACTCGACCGGGGACGACCTCTCCAACGACGATAGAATCGAACGAGATGGACGGCTGGGAGATTCCGGAAGGAGGAGCCTTGGTCGAGACGGTTTCCTTCTTAGGCTTGTTGGCCACGATGAGCAAGCTCTTCTCGTCGTCCTTCGCCACGACCACGAGATCCGTGAGCTTCTCCCCGAGCTGAACCGAGTTCGAGAGTTCGTCGACGGGGATTCCTCGATGGTGAGCGAGGTTGGATTTCGAGAGGAGGGCTTTGGCTTGGGAGGGAGCGAGGGTAACGAGGATGTGTGCCTTGTGAAGAGCCGAGATGGTTCCTTCGACGATGTTTCCGATTTCGACGTCCGAGGTAGAGACGACGGTGGCGGAGGCGGAGGGTTTGGCTCCTGGGAGGGCTTGTCGGATGGAAGCGACGAGTCGGTTGGTGGTAGAGTCGGCGTTGATGATCTTGATCTTGACAGGTTTTCCGATGAAGAAGGAGGTGTCGAGGGATTGGATGAAGGTGTCGCTGCGAAGGAGAGAGGAGAGGAGAGGAGACGCGTAAAAAAACAGCGAGCAAATGACGAGACGAAGAAAACGAAACGAGTTGGCGGACGGATAGAGAACTCACCTAGCCTCTCCAACAGGGACGAAAGCTCGAATGCCACCGTACATGTCGACGAGCATTCCCTTGTCCAAGAACCTCGAGACGACTCCGTCGGTGATGGTGTCGACCTGGGCGTCCTCGAACGAAGCGACGATGGGGAGATCGGAATCAACAAGAGTCTTCTTGAGGGTGATGGAGACTCGTCCCTTCTCGGGCTCGGCGGTGAGAATCTGAGGGGAGAAAGAGAGAAATGGAAAGAGAGACGCGTCGAGTCAGCCCAGCGTCTCGTCTTCATCCTCGAACGAGAGATCAAGGAAGAGAAACCCTACTACTCACTCTACACTTGACAACAGTCCCAGCCTTAAACCTCCTCTCAGGGTTCTTCAACTTGATATCGGCGTAGTGCAAGGGCCAAACGACTCCATCAACGGATCCGTGAAGATCGATGAACAACCCGTTCGAAGTCAACCGCTTGATGGTTCCCTTCATGATCTCTCCAACGACGACTTCCGAGACCTTCATGAACTTCTTCTCGAGGACGGAGGGCTTGAAGGAGAGTTGGATGAGACCGTCGAGGGAGGCCATTCCGACGACTCGAGCTTTGTGGGTTGAGCCGACCTTGAAAGGACCGGAGGTTCCTGAGAGGGTAGCGGTGTGCTCGTCGGCGAGTTGAGAGATCTGGTGAGGGCAGGAGTTAAGGAAGAGAAGGGATATGAGCTCGAGGGAGAGAGAACGGGACGGACGAAGAGGGGGAAGGGAAGAGAACCGAGACGCGTCGAAACTAAAAACTCACATGGACGTAACCCCTGACTCCGTCATCCACATCGACCACCAGTCCCCATTCACTCTCCACCCTCACCACCGTAACCCTCTCGAATACCGTTCCAATCTCCGCAAACTCCTCCATGCTCTCCGCTCCACTCCCTTCCGGAGGGCTCTGCTCTCCCAACGCAAGCACATGAGGCAGCAAGCTCAACCCGAACCTCTGGGTCTGATCGGCCGCACTGGTAGTGAGGTACGTGATCCTGGCCTTGATCTTCTTTCCGATCTTGTACGAGTTGGCGATGTCGTCGGCTTGCTGAGGAGGGATGTGGAACGAGTCGACGGTTCCGTCGAAGAAGCCGAGAAGCTTGAGGTTGAGACCTGATCCTGGGACGACGGCGGTGATGAGAGCTTGGACGAGGGTTCCGGGGAGAAGGGAGGTGATGGAAGAGACGTTGGTGAGCTAGATAGAAAGAACCAAAGAAGTCAGCAAAGGAAGAGCTGGAGGGGAGGAGGGAGAGGGACGACGAACGGAGGAGGTAGCGAGCTTGGTCGCAGAGACGGTGAACGTGCAAGTTCGCTTGTTCTCGGCCATCTTGAGGACACAGGTATCGATGAGCTGACCAACTTGGAGGTGTCGGCCTGTTGAAGAGAAAGAGATCGAGTCAGAAAGGAGCCGAGGCGAGGAGATGGAGACGCGAACTGACCATCCTTCGAGATCGAGTTGGGAGTGAACTCCTTGACGTCTTTGAACGACAGGAAACCCTGGAAGTCGGGCATGCCGAGGTCGAGGATGTATCCGTGATCTTCGATGCTCTGAACAGAAGCTGACATGCACTGATGAACCCGAACGAAAACGAAATGATCAGCTCTCGACCTCGAACTCGCGTCGAGAGAAGGACTCACGAATCCCTCCTCCAAATCAACCTTCTTGATCCCCTCGTTGACCACCTTAGGATCCAACGTAAGCTCAACTCTCCTGCAGCTCCTCTCCATCTCATCTCTAGGCTTCCAACCCTCCAACGCAGCCGGGCTCGAGGTTCCAACGAGATGCAAGGCCGTCACGTTGGCTCGAACGTACTGTCCGACCTTGAAGAAGACCTCGAGAGAAGGGACGTCCTCCTCCTCGTCCTGGGATTCCTCTCCGTCGTCGGAAGGGGAGAGAGCGTTGAGTCGGGTGGTGAGAGGTTGGGAGATTTGGGTGATGGGGACGTGAGCGAACATTTGGTTGGGAAGGGAGACGACGAGGTGAAGAGGGTGAATGGAGTGGATTCGTCCGAAGAGGGGAGTTCCGATGGAGAGACGCTGCGATGAGGGAGAGTAAGAAGAGCGAAGAAGGTCAGCATTAAGTCTGAAGGAGTGGCGAGAGAGTGAAGGAGCGAGGAAAGAAAGGAAGGAAGGAGAGAGAAGTGCGAGCTCAAAAGCTTTCGACGAAGGGAGGGATTGGAGACTGACCTTGTAGTTCAAGTGTTCGACACCTTTGAACAAAATCAAGACCATGATCAGCTCTCTGGATCTACTTAGATGTCGAGATCGAAGTCCAAGAGGGAAATATACACTCACGGAAGGTCTCAGCGTCAACTCCAGCGGCTGAGGAGGAAGCAGCGGCAGCTTTGGATTTCTTTCCTCCAGGAGCAGCTCCCTCTCTCTGCTTTCCCTTCAGCTTGGCCTTCTTAGCAGCAGCGGCAGAATCCTACGTAGGAGAGCAGGGTAGAGTATGGTCAGCTTCGGATCCTCGTCTGGGATCTCTACGGGGCAGAAACGAGCTCGAAAGGAAGGGAGAGGACTCTTGAACTGACCTCGACTCTAGCATCAGCATCGGCTTCCTTCCTCGCCTCGTTGGTAGCCTCCTTGAACTCGAACGGAGTCAAAGCGGAACCTCCACCTCGAGGGAAATCGACGTCGTCCTGAACGAGCGAGGATTTGTAAGGAAGCGTAGGGGGGCCTTGGGTAGCGGTGGTAGGGATCGTTCGAGGTTGCTGAGGTTGAACGGGCTGTTTGTCGTTCGTAGGCTTGGATTTTTTGGAGGGTTTGGAAGAATCTTCCGCCGCTCGCTTCTTCCCTTTGGAAGGAGGAGGAGCCATAGTAAGAGAAGAGAGGAAGGAGGGGGGAGAGGAAGGGAGTTGGAGGTTGAAGGTCAAGTAGAGAAGCGAAATTCGTTGAGCTGAGAGGCCCTCCTTTCTTCCCACGCCTGGCCTCGATCCGAGTCCGCGAGCTCGACACCTCTCCCTCCTTCCCTTCCTTCCTTTCTCCTCCTTCAACTGCATCTAGCGCAAGATCGACAGCCTCTACTCCCCTTCTCTCTTCTCTTCTCGGCTCGGATGCATCGAAGTCTACCTCACACGGTCCCATCTCGTAGATCGTTCGCTTCCCCGTCGTCTCCCTGTCAACTCTACGAGTTCCCTCGCTCTCCGAATCCAACCCTCTGGCAGATTCTGGGAGTCAAGGAGAACGCTTCGATAGCAGAGGTCAAAGCAGCTTGTGAATCACAACCTCTGCACTCTCAGCTTCCACTTCGTAGAGATTCTGACCTTTCTACGGTCTACTTTGACAGACTACGACCGAGTCCGAACGCTTCATCCTGATGCTCAAAGCTCAAACGATCACCATCCAATATCACAAAAAGTGAGCCTTCCCTCGCTCTTGTTCTTTCTACAGACTCAAGCTGATCTCTCGGTGTATCTGTAGGATCGATTTCATCTTCTTCAAACGGCCTACGAGACTCTAGGCAACGCTGATAAGCGAGCATCGTACATCAGGTCAGTCGAGTCGACGGCTCGTGTGACGTCCGCCCTTTTCGTTTCCTTCCTCTCTTCTTGCAACGAGCTCATCATCTCTCTCTCGCCTTCGTCCTCTTTTCGTCGACCTATAGCGCACAACGCTTTCGAGTTCGTCCCTTTTCCCCCGACATCTTCCCTCCCCTTCTCGCCTCGAAGCTCACCTTCCTTCTTTCCTTTTTCCTTCAGTTCGCCGACCGTCCCAACTCCCCCTCCAGACGACCTCCTCTTGACCCTCACTACAATCCCGCCTCAACTCGCTGGACGACCTGGGAAGGTCGCTCTGACCATCCTCGTTCCTCTCCCTTCACAAACTCCCAACGACCTCCTCCTCGGAATCCAACCTCGCCCTTTAGGGACCCGTTCTCAGCAGCTTGGAGTCAATCGAGGAACAGCTCGCCGTACGGGAAGTATCACACGGGGGCTGCGATGGACGGACCGGCGAAGGATAGGGTCGTGACGTGGTTGCTTTGCTGGGTGAGTGAAACGAAGGAGATGGAACGAGACCAAACGAGACGCGTCCCTCTCTCCTCCTCGTCCCTGCCTCGCTGACCCTTTCTTTCCCTCTCTCTTCTATTTACGCGTTCTCAGATGTTGTTCGGTATCCTCCTCTCCCAAAACCAAGCTTCCAACTACGACAACGCTCTCAAAGCCTCTCACTCCTCTGCTCTCTCCTCCCTCCGCGACGCAGAAGACTCCGCTCGAGGCCGTGGGGAATGGCGTCCAGCCGTCGAATCTCGTTTAGCGAGGTTTCGAGCACGGGAGGAACAGGTCAAGGAGGAGAAGTTCCAAGCCGAGGTGTTGGCCATGATGCAGCAGGAGTTCAGGAACAAGCAACATCGCCGACAAACCGACTCCAGCCCCTCCTCTTCCAACGACGGTCCCTCTCCCTCTCCCTCTTCGCCAAACCTTCAACCCCCAACCCTCGAAGAAGCTCGTCGTCTCTCTCAGCAAATGATCGAGGAAGAACTTCGCGACACCCGAGCCGCTCGAGAAGAACGTCGCCTCCGAAATCTATCCTACCCTCCAGGCTTCATCGGTCCTAAACAACAAATCCCAGGGATGGTGCGAGTCGTTCGATCAAAGGCAGATGTCGGGGAGGGGGAGGGAAGAGGCGCGAGGCCGTTAACGGGGAAGGAGAGAAGGAAGGAACTGATGGCAGCAGGGGTTCGAGAGCCCGGAAATCCAGCAAGGGATTTGCCCGAAGGGTCGACGTTGAAGCCCGTGGAGGGAGGGTTTGGGCTGCCGGCAATGACTATGGGTGGGGAGAGGAGGGTGGAAGTGGGAGTGTAGGGCGGGGGGGGGGGAGCAGGTGGTGGAGGAGGGAGGGGAGTAGGTTGTGATGTTTCGTTTTTCATTGCTTTGCTTTTTTGGGGCTGGTGTCGTTGTGTATCTTTATCTTTCTTTCGTTTCCTGTAGCGTACGACGACCTTTGATGACTCCTTCTAGCATTGTCAGAAGAGGGACGAGGAAGGGAGAGAGGAAGAAATGGAACGACGCGTCGCTAGGTTTCCTGTCTTTGCGAGTTCAGAGCGAAGGAAAGTCGAGCTGGTGGACTTCAGACGCAGGATTTACCGTTGGCAGTGGAGATGTACACTCTGCTGAGCAGATAGGAGAGCAAATGAAGTAAGGAAGCAGAGGCAACGTGAGCGACGAGGTCTTGCCAAAACGACTCTCTCTCTCTCTCTTTCTCTCTCTCTCTCTCCCGCGCCTCATCGAGCGTAAATCTGTCAAGTCCGAAATCGTCATCAAACCGAAAGAAAGCCAACCGAAAGAAACCCTCCTCTCCCATCTCGTCCGACGTCCAGCGTCCAGATCGATTTAAGCACCACCGCTGCAAGATCCAAGGCAAAGAGAACGGAGGTCAGCATGACGAACCTGGCCAGAGCAAGAGAGAATGTCACGTACACCAAGATGTTGTTGCTACGAGAACGAAACAGAAGGAGAAAGCTAGAGGTCAGCGAAGCGTCGAGCTCGAGCTGAAGGAAAGGAAGAGACGTGAGGACGCACATGGGGATGTGAATGAGCTTGACGAAGTAACCGAGGAATCCCATGACAGCGAACCCTATGGCGACTGCTCGGCAGATCTCGAAGTATTCTGGTGGGGGAACGAGGGGAGAGAGGGTGAGGTCAGCAAAGAAGGAGAGGGAGGAGGAGCGAAGGGAGAGGAGAGCTCGCTCGTGGGTGACGGAGAGTGCGAGGGAGTGGCGAGAGGAGATGAGAGAGTAGGAAGAAGGTCTAGAAGTGAATAGGAGGAGGTATGGTGTTCTGTGGGTGTGGTTGTCCGGCTCTAGCAGCTCTCGTTTGAGGTGAGCTCGAGAGGAAGGAGGTCGATCGGGTCGTGAGACTTGAAGGAGCTCCTCCAGCAAAGTAAATCTTCTCCAAGATAATCACCACTCTCCCATCTACTCCCAATCGCTCCAGCAGCGTTCTGAAGGTGTCGGTTTGTCCTGCAGAGGTCGAAGGAAGGCATCATGCTGAGCTTCGACCCTGCCAGCGAGCTCGCCCTCCCTCCTTCCTTCCCATCGCTGAGCTCTCCTCCCTCTCGTTCGTGCGAAGACTGACCTTTTTGCGTTGGCTTAGCACACCGAGTCATGAACTATAGATTCAGGAAGACAGATGACTAGTCAGCTTGAGTTCTTAATACAGGAGTAGAGAGCTTCAGCTTACCTGAGTTCCCTCCTTCAAGAACGACTGAGGCAGATCGACGAACTCCTTCACTTTCTCAGCAACGTCCGCCATTTGAGTGAGAGGTTTGGTGGGGGAAAGGTGGAAGGTGGGGAAGAGAAGGGCTAAGAGAGTGTGTTGAGAGGAGAAAAGGTCGAAAAGGGCTGGTTTCTGAGGTGATGGCTGTTGGAGAGGTCTGGCTGTTGAAAGAAGAGAGAGCGAGCTCAACGAAGACGAGTTTGGCCTGTTTCACTCTGGCTCCCTCCCAACCACATTCTTCTCTTCTCTAGACTTTCCCTACTTCTCATCCAAGATGGAATCCGTCGCCTCTCAAATCGGTCAACTTTAAGAACAAGCTCGTCTTCAGGCAGAGTCCATCGCTCAGCTCTCTTTGAGTTGGTTCGGATCGGCTCCCGCTTTCGACCTTCGTTCTTCTCTCGAAGCTCTGTATGAACTGTTTCATTCTTCCTTTACACTTGACAGGACAAAGATCAGCTTGCTTCACCTCCCACCAGAACTGGACCTCCTCCCATCTTCGGATCACCTTCTTCTCCGCTGCTCTGCGCGAGCGATCAGTCTTATCTCGCCTCTCCTTCTCCTTCCTGGGGCTCTTCGGACCTCTCCTCTACGACAGCATATACATGGACGATGCCTCTACTGCCAAAGCGTTCATTCTTCCACGAGTGAGTTTGCAAGCCGCGGAGTTGGAGGTCAAAAGGGAAGGAAGCTCACCTCGCTTCTTTTCCCTTCCAACGGTCATCTCCTCCTTCGCTCTCTCTGATGCCTCAAGTCACCCAAGGACGAAAGAGATATCTTCTCCCTCCACCAGATCGATCCAAACCTCCACAACCACCCGCTCAGGATCTATCAGCTCTCAAGCTAGACAAAGGATGCAAAGGGTGCGGAGTGCTCAGAACGAGGAGAGAAGACGGGAAGCAGGAAGGTGAGCTCAACTTCTTCCTTCCTTCGTCCTTTTCCGATTTGAGAATACCTCGAGGTCATTCCTGACATGATTGTTACTGTTCTCATTTGATCCTTTAGATCTCTACATCACTTCTACGACTTCTTTCTGGATCGGAAGACGACCTGACTGGTGATCTCTCCACCTTTCTCTCCCTCTCCTCCTCCTCCCTTCGCCACTCTGGCTCGTCCTTCTCACCACCTGGACCTTGAAACTAACCTTTCTCATCTCTTATGGCAGCGACTACGTCGTATCCTTCCCCGTGGTCTCGAGAAGACACTTGAAGATTTTTGCGTCAGTCGGAAGGAGAAGGATCGAACGAGCTCGCTTCTTTCGAACGAGCTCAACGAAGCTGACATGACTTCACCTCTCCCCTTGATCACTTCTTTCCTTCCCCCTTCACATGCTAGCATCCGAAACGAACTCGAGGAAGCTCTCGTCTGTGTCGAGGTGAGTCCACTTCCCTTCATTGTTCTTCAAGTCTCGAAAAAAGAGCTGACTTCATTCTCCTCCCTCGTCCTCTCCAGGACGTCTCCACTTCGAACGGAATCCTCTACAACGGCAGCAAACCTCGAAGCAAATCTATCTTCCTCAGCGACGGAGACACCATCGAGATCCCCAAGACCGGAAAGAGCACGTCCAAGCAACCCTTCTCGACGCTCTTCCGTCGCTGACTCCTCCCTCCTCTCTCTCTCTTCCTTCTCTTGCAGAGTTCACCTACGTCCGAGATCCTGACTCCACCTCCAACAAGAAGAAGATTTCGATGACGGAGATGACTACCCTCCCCTGGAATGAGCTCGAGAAACGATTCGGAAGGAAGAAGGCGTCGCTCAGCGTTGGACAGTACACGATCTATCTCGACAAGAAGCTCGGGTCAGGGACGTTTGGAGAGGTCAGGTTGGCTTGGGACGAGATGAGAGAGATGCAGGTGGTGAGTACTATTACTGATTCATACTTCGGGAACGAGCTGACTGGAATTTTCTGGGTTGTACAGGCTTGCAAGACCGTTCGAAAGGAGAAGGTGAGTACATGCGCGCTTCGAACCACACGTCCTCTTCTCGCCTTTCTCTCTGCTCTCGCTCCAGTCTGCCCGAGACGTTGGTATTCCCCGCTGATCTTGTCTCGCTGGTTCTCGATCCCTTCCCAGATGAGAGACTCTCGCGACCGAGAGCGACTCTTGAACGAACTCGAACTCGGCCTCGCTCTTCAACATCCCAACCTCAACTCGGTTCTGTGCTGGAAGGAGGTCGACGGCGATTTCCACGTCTTTCTCAAGCTGTGAGCGCACCTGTTCACATGTTCACTGTCCATCTGAGTTCACTCGAGCCGTTGAAAGGGAGTGAGGCGAGGACTGATTCGACGCGTCTTGGTTTTCTTCTTCGTTCCCTCAGGGTCACTGGAGGGGACCTCTTCTCGTACGTCTCGAAACATCAAGGCCTCGAGCAGTCGGAAACCAAGTACCTTCTTTACCAGCTGCTGAAGGGAGTGAAGGTAAGTTGTCTTCGTTCGTCTCTTTGTATTCGGAGAGTTTCGAACTCACATCGTCCCTTTCCTTTCCTCGCAGTACATGCACGAGTCTGGGTGTGCTCATCGAGGTGGGTTTCATCTGCTCAAAATCCCTTTCTCTCGAGCTGGTCCTGATAAACTTCTCTGAATTCGGTCTCGCAGATCTCAAGGTGAGCTCGTCCTCTCGCTCCCTCCTTGGTCCTGCTCGCCTGCTGACCCTCATCCCCTCTCCTCTCGTCGCATATTAGCTCGAGAACATCCGCCAGTCCCACTCAGCCCCTCCTACATCAGATGAGGTCGAATTCTGACTCGTCTTTTCTTCCCTCCATCTACAACAGTCCTTCAAACCGGCGGATCCTACCCAACCGTCCTCATCTGCGACTTCGGCCTCTCAACTCCTCTCCCTGCCTCTCCCGAAGGACCTTACCCATCGCCTCCCTCTGGACTTACCAACGACTTCGCCATCTCATCTGTCTCTTCCAAGAAGATCACAGCAATTCGAGCAGGAAGCGTCGTTGGAACCGTCACCTACTTTCCGTGAGTCTCTCTTCCCTCTTCCTTCGTTTGTTCGTTCGTTCCGTCGAGAGAGGAGGCGAAGGAACTGACTCGAGTCCTTTCTTCTGATTTTGGCTAGTCCCGAGTACCTCATCGCTCTCCGAGAAGAAACCCTTGCGAGACAGGCTGGACGAGCTCAGAAGGGAAAGAAGAGACGAGGAGGTCTTCTCGACGCGACGAAGTCGGACAGCTGGGCTTTGGGGATCATCGGATACATCATGGCGACGTAAGTACCGACATCGATTCATCTCTTCTCACAGATCAAGCTGACCATTGGACTCTCGTCGTTTCGGCTGTCAGAGGATGCCACCCCTTCGGAAATGAGGACGACGCTGCTCAGCATCAGGAGGAGGAGTTCGTCAACGACGAGTACGACGGATACGAGGATGAGGAGATGGATGTGAAGCCCAAACCCAAGGAGAAGGGGAGAGTGACGGTCTCTGCCTTCGACCAGAGAGTTCAGTCGGGAGACGTGAGTTTGCTTCGTTTCGTGTTTCGACGCGTTCTCGGACCTCGACTGTTTGCTGATTCTGCCTTTCATTTCTCGTTCTCTCCCACAGGTGTACTGGGACCCTTCAGTCTGGAACTCTTTCCACCCATCTGGTCCGTCTTCGTCGTCTCTCTGGTACTCTCAAAGTCGAGCTGAGCTCTCTTCGTTCCTCTTCCTTTTCTTAGCGGTCGACCTCATCCGAAAACTCCTCGAACCCAACGCCGACAAGAGGCTCACTGTCTCCGAAGCTCTCTCCCACCGATGGTTCGAAATGGATAGGCAGGATCTCGAGGAACTCTACCGAATCCGAGTACTCGAAGGGGGCGTGTTTGGTTCGCCGTCGTCGAGAGGAGGAGGAGGAGGAGCAACGAGGTAGTCCGATTCCGAGCTTCTCTTAGTCGTTGCTTGCGCTCGAGAAGATGGAGGGAGATCTTGCTTGTTGTTGTGTTTGCGTCTTTGATTTCTAGCATGGCTGATTATGTGAAGAGGAGGTCGACAAAGAAGGAGAGTGAGGTTGCGAAGGGAAGGTCACGAAATCAGGCACGCGTCGATCAGGGCAGACTGTGAGTCGTCCACTCCCCTCTCTTTTCCCTTACTCGCTTCGAAGCTGATTGCTTCCTTCTTCTCTTACCTTCCAACAGTCACCCACCTCTTGTTCAGTCACTCCTTCGCTCCTTCTTCTCCCCCGTTCAACTCGAACCCTCACACTCTCTTCGTCGTCTCGCCCTCGCTTTTTCTCTCCCCCTCTCTCGTCTCCCTCCGATGGACGGCCAGTTTTCCTCAGCTTCCGAGGTCCTTCTCGCTTCTCCTGGCTTTCTCTTTCTCGTAGGATCTCTCGCTGTTGGAATCATCGGGATCTCGGTCCTCCTGGGAGTCAGGTCTGCTCTGAGGGGACGAGGGAAATCGCACAGGTGAGCTTGACTTCTCGTTCTTTTGATGGGCTGAAGGGAGGAAGGGCGGATGAGCTTCCCGAAAGCTCAGCCTTTCACGGAAGCAGCTGTAGTCTACTTCTCAAAGTCTCGGAGTTCGAAAGGGAGGAGGTTCGGAACATAGCTGACCCTCTCTTGCTCTTGCTTCTCGAAGAAACGACGAGTGGAATTCCAGGACGCCTTCTCCTCTTCGACTCCCCTTCCTTCCTCCCTTCGTCTTCCTCGTTCCCATCTTCGTCTTCTACCCTCTCAGTGGTATCTTCAACGTCACCTCCATCGGGAAATCCTCAGTCTCTCTCCACGGCTTGTCGGTCATTTTCGATGGATTGGGCCGAGGAGGATGTGAGTCGGAAGTTGTTTGGTCCTCGTCGAGCGTGCCTTGCTCAGCCACTGACTCTTTCTCCTCCCTTTTCGTCGATAGTCTGGCTCTCCCTACATCTTCTTCTACCCTTCGTCGCTCCCTATTCTCCCGATGGCATCGAATGGTGGTTCAGACGAGGTGTTGACGGTCTCCTCCTGTTGCTCTTCACGAGCTGTGAGTCGCCGCTTCATCCCTCTCTTCTCCTCGACCTCACCTGACCTCCTTCTCCTCTTTCATTCTTCCTCTACAGCTACTATCACCCTCTTAGCTTCACCCTTCCTTCCCTCTCTCGAAGGAGCAGGTCTCGTCGTATCCCACGGACTCGCTCTCGCTCTCGACTCGGTCGTCTTCCTCGTGTTGACTTTCAACAATTCGCCTTCGATCCCGAGGCTGCTAGTGCTCGGACAGCTCGCAGCTCAGGCTTCCGATATCCAAGGGATGGTCAGTGCCTCTGAAGGAGGAGCAGCAGGGTTCGACGTCGGGAGAGCCGCATGCGTGGTGATCTGGTTGGGTTTGGCTGGAGCGTGGTACACCTGTGAGTCGATCAGTTCTTCTCGATCCTCCTCCGATTGCTCTTCCTTTCTCTCTTGCTTCGATCCTCCGCTGACCCCTTGTCTCTCTTCTTCGCCGTTCGTTCAGCTTCCATCATCTCGTCTCACCTGCTCGGCGACGTCTCTCCTCCCGTCCACGATCGTCGCTCTCGACACTCTCCCTACGGAGGAGCCTATGGACAATTCACGAGTGGCAGCTCGATGGGTCAATTCTTCGGTCACGTCGCCAGCGTTCGTCCTTCTTTCATCGAGCTCTCGCCAGCTTCGTTCCAATCGCCCGAACTCACAACGCCCAATCCAGCCCACGACGTCGGATTCCGTCCGTTCAAGATGCCCGTCTCGGACGACGACGAGGTCGGGATCGCCATCTCTGGAATCAGTCCCTATGAAACCGAGAGCATCCCCTTCCCCGTCAGTCAAGAATCAGCAGGACAGACCGAGAGCTTGGTCGACACCGTCCCTCCCTCCCGAGAGAGCCAGACGCTTCTCTCCGGACTCGGTCTCGGATCTCTTCGTCGAGGATCGTCCAAGTCGACTACCAACCTTCGAGGATCCCCTTCCGGAAACGCTCTCGGTCGTTCAACTGGATCGGTCGACCTCCTCGCTGAAAGACCATCCTCGTCAAGAAGTCTTCGAGATCGAACGTCGTCCACTCTTCCCTCCCTCTTCAAACGATCAGCATCCCCTTCACCCTCACTCTCCCTCACCATTCCATCTCCCGATGCCGACGCCTTCGAGTTCGATCCGTTCTCTCGACAACAGGATCAGGGAGCGATCAAGATCCAGCGACACAACTCCGGCTACGAACCTGCCTCCGTCACGACGCCTCGACCTTCGCCGAGGGAGATCAACTTCCCAGCCGAGATCAACTTCGAGCGACGTCCATCTCAAGCTTCGTTGGTGACGCCAGAGCTCTCCTTCACGGTCAGAGCACCTTCGAGGACGGAAGTGAGGTCGGCCGTCTCGTCCTTCAACGCGGACAAGCTCAACGCCTACACCTTCCCTCAGGTCCCGTCTGCTCTCACCACTTCCACCTCCATCCCCACGGAGAACGACCAGGAAGTCGCCGTCGTCGTCGAGGAACCTCGGGACTTCAACCACTCTCGCTGGAGCACGTCTGCCTCGGACCTCACGCTCACCAAGGGAGACGAGTGGATCAAACGCGACTCCTACGTCCGAGCAAGCCTCACCCCGTCGGAGATCGGATCGAACATCACTCCTAGGAACGTCTTCAACGGGACGCCGATGAGCGGAATCTGGGGAGTCGTCGACACCGACGTCGAAGAGAAGATGGTCGAGATCCCTCTCACCGAGGAGCGCTCTCCCTTCTCTAGGATGGGCTCCCTCCTCGCAGCTCGAACCCGAGATGAAGGAATCAACATCCCTCCTCCTCCCGTCGACATTGGACGAGCTCTCACTCAACTCGCCAAGATCAGCGAGGAGTCACCTTCGCCCAAATCAGAGAAGAAACGTCCGTCTCGATTGGATCTCTCACCGTCGTCCATCTTCCGTCGAGCCTCAGGAGGAACAGGATCAGGACCCGCCTCCCCTTCGCCTTCTCCAGGAGGAACTTTCCCCTCAGGATCAGCCCTCGACGACCTCCCCTCCCCTTCGTCCTACCTCTCTCCAGGATCCCAAGCCAGACAGAACCTCCTCCGTCCCTCCTCCTCTTCCAAACTCAACACCTCCCTCATCTCTCGACCCATGCCTCAGTCGAACCGCTACCCTATCGGCCACATCTTAACCCACGACTCCAAAACTTCCATCTCGGGATCCTCCTCCACCTCCTCGTCCAACACCGCGGGTGGTCAACTCGTCTCCCCTGCCCACCGAACCTTCCGATTCGGATCTCCTCCCTCGACCCTCGACGGTGAATCCCCAGGTCCTCGAACTCCCACCATCTTCGGTCAAGGAGCACCTCCTTCGGGAGGTGGTCTTCCTTCTCCTCGACCAGCTGCGAGAGCGGCAGGAAGGGCGAGAGCAGGGACGATTCATGGAGGAGGTTTGATGGTTCCGACGAAGGGGAGAGGGTCGATGGTTTCCCTTTCGACGATGGGGAGCATCTACGACGGGGTTCCGATGATTGTGGCGAAGAGGGAGGAGGGAGGGAGAAAGGGGAGCGTGCCTAATTTGACGTCGACGTGGCTTTGAAGGGAGGAGAGAAGAAGAGACGAGACGACGCGTCGTTGTTTTTCGGTTTCCGTTTAATTTTTGCTTGTTCCCCGTTGTTTCGTCTCATTTCATCCTTAAAGTATACCCATCGTCCCACTCAGTACTACCGCTAATTTATCATACACGCTCCTATCACCCTTCGCTCTAGAATCCCTCGCTATCGCGTCACCTTCCTTTCGTTTTGCTCTCGTTCTCGTCGCGTCTCTCTTCTTCTTCCTTTGTTTTTCTCTCTTGCACTCACACGTCCGCACACTCCTTGCTTTTCTACCCTTTCTTCCGTTCCTTGCTTGCTTCGTCCAACCTCCGCTCCTTCCCTAGTTCTAGCACTTCATGCACGCTCTTTTGCCTCTCATCCCTTTGTCGCACATTCCTTTTAAGGGCAAGCATCAGTTACATCGAGAGGCCGAAAAAGAAGAGAGAATCAGAAACCGATCTACGGCATACGTAGACTAAAGAATGGAGAAACGAACAACGAGAGAAAGGGAGTCGGAGGGAGTCCATGAGAAAGGAGGAACGAAAAAAAGCGAGGGGAAACTAAGGAAGGGATGCGAAGAGTCAGAGAGAGGTATATAGCGTGGGAAGACGAAAGTATGCAAAGGGGATCGGAGATGGTAAAGCAAAGTGAGTGAGGCACGCTGATAGACTAGCGGAATGCGGCAAGAGGCGAGAAAGACAGTTCGAGAAGTCCGAAAAGAAAACAAAGTAGTGGGAGATGGTGTGTGAGAGAGAGTTCGTGCGTGTGTATGAAATCTAGTCCCGAGGTATAGTTGAGGTGTAGGATATGGTAAAGCAAAGGGCCCAAAGGAAGACGAAAGGAGAAGAACGAAAAAAGGAGGGTTGGACGCGTCCGAGAGCAGAGAGAAGGAAGGGGATGAAACCCACTACACCTTCACCCCCTCCGAATCCTCCGAAGCAGTGTAGACGGTGAACGAGCTTCCCGCCGTCCTAGGTTCCCACAGAGGCATTCCTCTCGATCCTTCCGACGAGCTCGAGGTCTGAGCCAGTTCGTGTCCGATGAACTCCTTGGGAGGAGGCGTAGGAGGTCTGGAAGGATGGGAGACGGATCGAGCGAGGATGTCCGAGTAATTCTGACCTCCGTTGGCGAGGGAGGGGGAGGGAGGGTCGTAGGATGCTCCTCGGCGGGAGAAGTTGGGAGGGGCGGCGGCGACGATGTTTGCGAGAGCGGGTTTGGAGTTGGCGTTGGCACTGGGAAGGTGAGGGAGATGACGGATGTTTGGGAAGGTGGAGGAGTGGGAGATGGGGTCCGAGGAGTGATGATTTGTGGAGGGAAGGGAGGGATTCGACTGAGATTCCGAGTTTCGAGGAGGGGAGGGAAGGTGTCGAAGGGGTTTGGGAGGCGAAGGAGTCGCTCCGACTTCCGTTGAACCGTAGAAGGATGGAGGAGTGGGAGGAAGAGGTTCGGTAGGAGGAAGTCGAGTGGGAGACCGATTTCGATTGACGTGGGGTTGATGGGATCCGACGACTGCTGGATCGAGGGAGGGAGGGGAGGGCGAGACTCGAGGATCCTGAGGTCGAGAAGGACGAGAGGCTCGAGCGGTCGCAGTGCTGGAAGAGGATTCGGATGAGGAGGGAGTTGGGATGGAGTGAGGATGAGATCGTTCTGGCGTTGCTGTAGGAGGAGGAGGCGGTGGTGGTGCTCGAGAAGGCGAGGCAACTCTGTTTCCGTTCGGTTTGACGACGACGTCTGCGACGTGAGGAGGTTTCGAAGCCTCTTGACCTCCTCGATGTCCCAGAGAGGATCCGTTCGGCTGTTTCACCGCCCTCGACGCGTCGTTCTGCGCTCCTCCAGCAGCAACAGCTCCTCCTTCCGTCGGCGAAGCGTGGGGACTTCGTTCTCCCTTTCCCTTCTTCGACATGCTCAACCTCTTCCACAACCCTCCCAAACCCTTCTCCTCCTTCGCCTCGTCTCGAAGAGCCATATCTCGAGAGACCTTCCTGCTCTTCGTCGATAGAGCGGGAGCGACGACCGGAGGAGGACCTGGAGGAGCGAGCTTCTTCGGGGACGGAGGAGCTGATTTCGGTGTTGATCCTCGACGACCTCCTTTGTGACTTCCGAAGTGAGAGAGAAGACCTCCTCCGCTGTGGTGCTGAGACGACTGAGGAGTAGCGGTTGCTGTGGTGGACGAGGAAGGAGAGGAGGAGACGGTTGGTGGTGGTGCGAGCTCGGAGGTGATGATGGGAGCGAGGGAAGGAGGAGCTCGACTGGGAGAAGCCGTCCTGAGACGACTGCTGTTGGAGGCCGAACGAGGGGAGGAGAGGGTTGCTGGAACTGCTGGGACGGGAGGGATAGGCGAAGACGTCGATTTGGCTGGTGCTGAAACCGTTCTCGACCTGGCATCCTCGCCGTCGAGGAGATCCTTGTTCGTCGGTGTCGTAGGCATCGGCGGCTCGTCCTCTGTTTTGCTCCTCCCCCACATCGACAACCTCTTCTTCTTCTTGCTCCCCGACCTATCCAGGGTGACCGTAGAAGCGGAAGCAGGAGGAAGTCCAGGCGATCCAGCTGGCGAAGGAGTCGGCGACGACGCTTGGGAGAGAGGAGAGGGAGAGTAGCCGTTTCCTGCGAGGATGGGACTTCCGTTCGGCGAGAGGAGTTCTCGTTCCTTCCCATGCGATTTTTTACGAGTAGCAGAGCTTCCATGTTCCGATTGGGACTGTTTCCTTCGATCTCCATCCTGGTTGTTGGGAGCACTGCTCATCCGACGAGCCTTCTTGCTTGCGAGCTTCGCGTCGATGGTCGAGGACGAGGGACCTTCCCATGTCGGCCAAGGGTTCTCGAACGAGGAGATCTGAGATCCTCGAGTAGGGTACTGTAGGGAGCGAAAGTAAGGCGAGGTTCGAGAGTTTCAGAAGAAGGTTTCCACGGGAAAAGAAAGAGAGGAGAGAGAGGAGGTAGGGAGAAAGAAAGGAGAGAGTCGACTGACAGGTCCGCTCATCGCCAGAGCCGAAGGATACGCTCCGTTCATCGACAAGCCCGGGTAGGCTCCGTTCATCGCACTCGGGTAGGCTCCAGACATGACGAAGGCGGGTGCTGAGTGGGTCGAGGGCGTAGGAGAGTGAGAGTTCTTGTTGCTCCTGGGTTGCGAAAGAACGAAAGGAAACGGAGGAGGTCAGCGAAACGCTCGCTCCTTCCTTCCCTTGGGAACGACAAGGACATCCGAGAGGGGATGCTGCTGATTTAGTAGAGAAAAGAAGGTCCCAACTCACATCTCAGACGAAGCAAACATATCCTCAGTCCTGTAGGAGCTCGGTCCTCCAGCTGATGGAGCTCCTCGCGTGTAGTCCCTCCTCTCGACCTGACGACTCAATCGCTTGACGGTATCCAAAGGACGCTCCATCTGGGATCGATACCTGTTTCACGAGAAGACGAGCATAGCCAGGGAGATGGAGAAGCGATGTCAGCTCGTCATGCAAAGCGGTTTCTCTTGGAAAGAGAACGAACGAACCCCCACCGCAGTGGAGAGAGTTGAGGTCGAAGGAGAGAAGGCGAAGGAAGGGATTGGGAACTCACGGATTTGAGAGATCTGGAGTCAATCCTCCAGAGAACTGAGCTGGACCTAATCCTGGTATGGAAGCGAGGGACGAAGAGGAGGAAGGCGGGGTGATCCTGTCGACTGATGAACCTGACGTTCGACGGGAGGAGGAGAGAGTCGACGACAGCGGCGGAGACGCAAGAGCTGCGTGAGGCGGCGTGCGAGGAGCGAGCTGAAGCCTGCTCCCTACGGGGAGATTCGACGAAGTTTCTTGAGGAGGAAGGGTAGAGGGAGCTGTTCGTATAGGACTGGTAGAAATTTGTTGAGATGGGGCTGGAGGGGAGGTGGGAACGAGGAAGGATTGGCGGTCGATGCTCTTGGCCGACGCTCTCGAAAGACGTCGAGCTGCTCCTCCTCCTAGGGGTTTCGTTGTAGGTTGAGTTGGAGAGGGAGGGAGAGGGTAGGAGTGAGGTGGTGGTGATGAGATCTGTCCTTCCATGAGAGTAGATTCCTTTCCAGGGGAGCGAGCGAGAGAGTCAAAGACGGGACGAGGTTGGTCGGTCGTCGAAACAGACGATCTTCGCTGCCCTGTGACAACAAAGTGAGAGGAAGAGAAGAAAGAGTCAGCGTTGGGAAGTTGTGGATCGTATCGAGCTGTATACGGAGAAGATCAGAGCCGAGGAGGGAGGGAATCGATACTTACAAGGTGCAGGAGCTGGAGGCTCGGCTGAAGGGAAGTAGTCCTCTCGTCGTTCGACAACAGGAGACACCGGAGGACTCCCAGCTTGAGCCTGGAAAGTGTACAAGAGAAGAAGAAGAACTTGTCAGTACAGGGACAAGGGGAGAGCTCAGGCGAGGTTGTCGAATGAGGAGAATGCAGCCAAGAGCCGAGGGAGGAGGAGGAGGAGGGAGAAGGAGGAGGAAGGAGCTCGACCTACCTCCATGAACGGTTCAATCTCAGGGGAGAACATCCTGTTACAGCACCAGAAGAACGGAAGAAGAAGAGAGCGAGGAGGGTTGTAACTCTCGTTGGCGAATGAAAAACCAAAGGAGGGGGCTAGGGAAGGAGAAGGTCGAAGTTGGGGAAGAAAGGGAGGAGGGGACGTCGGAGTTGAACATCATTTCGACTGGTCGCAGCTGAAGCGATCACCAGCAGAGGATACGGGGACGCCTTCGACTTTGGCGTTTCGGAAGGGAAGCAAAATGTACATAGAGGGCATCTTATCAGTTCAGGAAAGTCCTATAGAGAAAAAAGCCTGGGAGGAAGGAAAACAGACGCTGGGTCGAAACGCGTCACTGATTCTCGAGCTCAGCTCTTCAGCCTTGGTTTTTTTCTTCTCCCCTTCTCCTTCTCTGGCGTTGTCTGGCGAGCCTTGGGAGAGATTGAAATCCATTTGCCCGTTCCAGCCGAGAAACAGAGCGAGCAGTCCAAGAACCAGCAGTAGATCGAAAAAAAAAAACGACTACTGATCTCCTCCTTCCTGTTTCGCCGCGACGATCTTTTTCGAGCGTGAGTTCAACCCTCTTTCTGTCCGAGATTTTCATTGCTCTGTGAACAAGATCTCCTGTACTTAGGGAAGAGAGGAAAGGTCAAACAAGAGCTTCCCTTTCTCGAAGAAATCGGTCGAAGACGAGACGCGTATTTCTGGACGGAACGCGAGTGTCGTCCCATCGCACCGATAGAATCTCTAGACTCTCGTCTCCAGCATGGAGCTGGGGAGCACATCAGTGTGCGAAGGTCACTTAGGAAGGGAAAAGGGTACTGACGACTGGTCTACATGATCATACAAGCTCCCTCTCGTTTCTCCATTTCACCGACCAACAAACTCCCTCTCCTCTCTCCTCCTCTTCCTGCGTCGAGCTTGACGATCAGCAGACCTGAGTTGAGAGGATCGAGTTGAGCGTCTAGGTTGTACCTTGGAAGGATGGCGGAGAGTCAGTCGAGAGAGAGAGACTGACTGAACGGACGCGTCGCCTCGGAGGGAAAACGAGCTCGACTCACTTCTCCATCAGCTGCTCGATGGCAGGTTTGAGTTTCGATATCTGCTGAGACGAGTTGTTCCCTTTGCCTACATTTGAACGAAAAGGAATAAACGTGTCAGTTCTTCGAGGCTGAAGACAAGCGAGAGGAGACGAGAACGAACCGACGATGAACCTGATCCCACGATCCCCACGTCCTTGAGCTTTGCGAATCTCAGCTTCTGCAACTTCAACGGCTGCGTAAGAAGAAGCGTGATCGTCTCAGTTTGAAGAACGTAAGGCGACGAGAGAAAGCACAGAGACGGATCGACTCACCTTCTCTCACGTACAGACCGTGCAGATCTGTCGTCCCTAAAGGTTGAGTAAGGTTGTTCTGCGAGAAGATCCAATCCTGAGCCTGAGATAGAGAGAGAGAGAGAGAGAGAACGAACAAGCTCAGCGAGCTCGACAACGAACGCGAGAGTGACGGAGAGAAGAGTTCTCGCACGAACCGTCTGATCAAGCTCAGCCTTCTTCCTCTGATGATTCTTTTCCCTTCCTGGCTCAACTCGTAGGCAGCCTTCTTGTTTCCGCTCTGATAGGCTTGTTGAGATCGCTCGAAGCACCTGAAGAACGAAGAAACGGAGGAGAGGACGACCAGGTCAGCTCAGCCCAAACATCCCTCTCAGTCTCTCGCGTCCATCTTCGAGAGAAACGGATACAGAGACGCAGCACTTACGACCTCATCAGGTCCCCCTCCTTCCTAGCCCTCTCCCTCAGCTGCTGATACTTCCCCTCCTTATCCAACGCTCCGTCTTGACCTCCGATAACATCGCCCGGAAGAGCTGCTTCGTAGGCAGCAGCGGCGAGACTGCTCACGATGTTGTAGACACCTTTAGCGAAGTAGACGAGCCATGATTGCGACATGCTCCAGAACGGAAGGTGAGACTGCAGAGGTGTGAAGGGAAGGTTGGAGAGATGATGGCGGTCGGAGGAAGGACGAAATGGTGAGCTCCTCGCGAGTTTGGCGAAGGCTCGATCCCCCTGAGGCACTCATACCGCATTTTTTCGATTGATCAGCATCACCAGAGAAGAGCTCGGTCTCTCTTCTTCCCCTCGGGTAACTTATATGGATGCAGATCCCCAGATAAACGAGCAAAGCAGCCATCTCCATCGTCCTCCCATCCTCCTCCTCCCTCGACTCCCCTCGTCTCCGTCCCCGACCTCTCTCTCCCTCGCGCGATCCCAACAGGACTCCCATCACGGACTTCCCTTCCCCTCCGCTCCTACAGGCACTCCTCCTCGAACCGGTAGACGGCCATCAGCTTGCATCCTAGCAATCGCTTCCGCTCTCAACGTCCTCTCCACCTCAGCTCGATCGTCCACCTCCTGCTGTCTCTTTAGCTTCCCCTCAGGGGAGAAGTACTGACGTTGCCAGGCTCCGAGGATGAAAGGGAAGACCTGAGAAGATAGGAGGGGTCGTGGTGGAGAAGCGAGGAGTCGATGGGGGGAGAGAGGAAAGGAGGAGAGAAGGAAGGTCAGGTTGAGCTCGGGAGGATGGTTCGAAGGAGATGGGCCCAACGACGAAGAGGACGATTCGGTTGGCTGTTAGAATTTTCTGAAGTGGTAACATTGAGAGAGGTGGAGGTTGGGTAACGAAGGGTGATGGAAGCGACTGAGGGGGACTCTGAAAGGGAAAGAGCGAGGACGAGGGAGAGGGAAGAAGGAGATGGTGAGCTTCGACGAACGAGAGCCTCGTTCCCTGATCAAACTCACAAGGGTTTGTGGCTCGAGATAGATAAAGCACGACGGAGATTTGGGAGTGAGCTGGTCGCGGAGTGAGACAGGGGTAGACTATAGAAAAGGGAGGGAAGAGGAGGAGTGATGGGTGTTGAGGAGGAGGTCCGGTCGAGAGAGCCCGATTTGAGCCGTTGTCTCTCTTTCCTTTTCTGAGAAAGTTTTACTGCTGTCGTTTTAGGATGTGAGCTTGAGCTTATATGAGAAAATTCATCAGTCGGCTTTCCTGCTGATCATCTGGCGTTGTGCTCTTGCGATCACTTTGCTTCTTTTGGTTGAACGAGCGCGACGCGTTCTTCTTGTTCTTCGTTCACTGTAACCTCCAATATTGCGATGATTCCTTTTCTTTTTGATTCCGATATTTCTCTCAAACTATATCTAGAGATGATACAGCAGCCAGACGCGGCCGCTCTTCATGTTTCGCCTTCCTCCTCGCTTCGACTGTTCGTCGCAAGATGCCCAAATTGATCTGCTTCGCTTTTATACATGAGAGCTCGTCACCCTAAACGACTGAAGGAGGCTCTGTTCTTGCAGTTCTATTCTCATTGTCGCTCCTCAATCTCAAGGCTTAAAGAGATGAAAAGGTCAGAGCGAAAGTCGCACGACGCGTCGCTGATTCTCCCCCTCTCTCTCCATGACTGCAGGGTCCTCTACACTAGCGGTGAGAACTTTGAAAGATTGTTTATCATGCGAAAATGTCGCCTTTTGGGTAGAGACGAGCGGCGAACGCTCAGCTCAGCTCCATGCGACGCGTCGAGGCAGAGGCAGAGGCAAAGGCAGGAAGTGAAAACAGCTTTTAAGCCAGATGTCGGAGGGACGGCGGAGGAAGTGAATGACCCATCAAAAGCGGGGTGAGACAGCAGCAGGATCATTCCAAGCCCTTTCTTCCCTCAAAAGGGCGACGCAGGCCTTCTCGACGCGTCGCGGAAAGGAGGCCTTTCTCTCGCAGATTTCCAAGACTTCCTCTGCAACTTTTCAGCTTTCAGTCTGCATACCTGGTCCCGAGCTGAGACGGACGAAAACAGCTTCAAAGAGGAGTGAAAATAAGGTGAAGGGGACGGGAAGGCCGCCTGTCCGAGGCTCGCTGCCGTCGTCCTTTTTCCTGCACTCTCCTCTCGTTTGTTCGGAGGGAAAGTCGAACTCTCCTTCCCTCAAACCACCACAAGCTCCACCGCCCACCACAACTTCGTTCCGCGATGCCCTCTTCTGCTTCTTCCTCTTCTCCTTCTACTAGATCAACCCGACGACCTTCTCCCTCCTCTTCCTCCTCCTCCTCTACCTCTTCTTCCCCCCACACCAATGGACTCAAAACTCGTCTCGTTCCCGTCTACGATTCTGCTCCTCCTAAACGAGATGCTGTTCAGCGAGCATGCGTTTGTCCATTTTTTCTTATCGCAGAGTCCATACTTCGTCTTTGCTGACCTCTCTTTTCTCTTCCTCTCTTTCTCTTCTAGGACGCTTGTAGAAGGAATAAGCAGAAGGTGAGTCTTTGCGACGCTTGCTCATCTTGCTCTCTCAGCATCTTCTCTCGACCGTCCCTCCGAGAGGCGTTTCGCATGCCGTAACGGCTGGCACGGCCAGGGAGAGGCTGCGTCGATCTCGAGTTGTCACCTCCGCTTTGCTTAAACGACCTCTTCCCTTCTCTTTCTTTCAGTGCAACGGACTTTCTCCCTGCTCTCGCTGTTCGGGCAAGAGGGGATGTACATACGAGACTCAGAACAAGAAGAACTACACTCGACTACCGACGGAAATGGGAGCGAAACAACGGAAACGACTTCGATGGAGTCGTGTTTGGGACGACGAGAAGAAGGAGGATGGAGTTGAGATGGAGGAGGTGGTGGTTGAGAGGCTTAGTCCAAAGTCTGAGTCGAGTTCAAAGGTCAAGGAAACAGTTTGGGTGAAGGGTGGGAAGAAGGTAGCGAAGGAGACGACGCCGACGAGAAGAGGGAGAGGGAAGAAGGTCGAGTTCGAGGAGGAGGAGGAGATTGTCGAGTCGGAGATCGAAGGCAGTGTGGTTGACGAGGAGGGAGTAGGGATGGAAGAGAAGGCCGAGTGTTGCGATGACTCGAGTGCGAGGTGAGTTCCGTCTTCCCGACGCGTCGTGCTCTCTCCGAATTTCCGACGCGTCGCTGATCCGCAAATCTCTGCTCTCCATCAGATCCCCATCCCCTCCCTACTTGCCTTCTTCGCACCTATCGACTCCCCTACTCTCAGTCCACCCAACACCGTCTCTCCCTCCATCCCACCCGTTCTACCAACCTCCTCCTCCCCAAACCCATCGACACTCCCCTCCTCCCTCCTGCTCCTCCTCAGCGTCTCGATCTTCTCCTCGAAAAGCCATCTCCTCGCTTCCTCTCCTACGCAGTACAATTCTTCGCCCTCCCCTCATTACGAATCAAAGCCTCTCAAGCTTCCGATCGACCATCGTCCCTTCGCCGGTCACCTCGACTCCACCTCCCACCCCCTTCTCCTTCGCCTCCGTCTTTCCTCTCTCGACTTCCTCAACGTACCTCAGCGTCCCAGACGTCGTCGTTAAACCTCCAACGCCGATGGACGGAACGAGGAAACGAACGGGGAGGGAGCGGGAGGTCGAGGAAGAACGCGTCGAGCACGTCGGAGGGATGTTTCAGGATTACAGGTTCTTACCTCCTCCGGTTGGAGTTGGGAGGGTCGTTGGGTGGAGCGGATGAAGATCTCTTTCGAGGGATGGAGGGGGGGAGAGGAAGAACAGTAGTCAGTTTCGTTACGCTCGTCCGTTTTTGTTGTGACTTCTCGAAGACACCCTTGCGAACTGGAAAGATGAGTGTCGTAATAGAAAAATGTCATCAAACTACATACAGCGAGCCAGGAACAAAGTACAAGATTAAAGAGCGAGAGATACCGAGAAGGTAGATACGAAACAAGAAGGGAGAGGAGAGAAGAGAAAGAGAAACGAGTCAGCGAAACGTCCGAAACCCTGAGAAAGAGACCGCCCCCGAGAGAAAGGAAAGAAAACGTACATCGTCAAAATCCGAACCAAAGTGTCCATTCCCAACCTATATCGCCGTCCCAAGAACTCGCTCGTTCTCCCTCCCTCCCTAGTTCCCTCTCAGCTCGTCCATCAATCCCAACCTCTCCCTCCGATCCTTCTCGACCTGCTTCCGAATGCTCTTCGCACTATGTCGTCCTTCCTCCTCTCGACCTTCTCTCTGAGCAGCTCGGATCTGCTGGTGCGAGTGGGTGACCGCTGTGTGTCGAGCTGTCGAGGCTGCTGAGCGAATTCCGAGTCGATCCGACTTGAGGGTCGTTGAGAGCGGAGCGATGAGAGCGAATCGGCCGTCGACGGAAGCGTTCGAGCTGGGAGGGTTAGGTTGAAGGGACGGTGTGGACGAGGAGGAGGCGGGTGTTGTAGAGGGAGAGGAGGAGGAGGAGGAGTCCGAATCGTCGTCGTCCGAGGAGGAGGAGGAAGAACTCTCCTCCGAGGAGACAGTGAGGTCGATAGCATTTCCGTCCATCTTGAGCTTCTTCTCCTTCTTGACCTTCTCCTTCCCTCCAGGCTTCCTCCTCTTCTTCTCCTGGTCGGAGCCATCCACAACGACCTCCCTCCCCTTGCCCTTCCCCTCGACCATCCCTCCCACTCCCTTCCCGAGTCCTCGTCCATCCCAACCAGCTTTGACGAGAAGGTCGTGACCTCGGTTTCCTGCTTTGAGATGGAAGTGAGGAGGAGGTACGAAGGAGGGTCCGTGGCCTGGATCGGGAAGGGTGAGGAGGGAGGCGAGGTTGGAGGAAGCAGGTGGACGAGAGGTCGAGGCTGAGAGGGAGAAGGGGATAACCGACGACGAGGAAGAGGAGGAAGCGACCGAGTGGGATATAAACCAGTGAGGATCCAAAGCTCGGTGTGTTTTGTGCTTGAGTGTTGAGGTGGTACGTCGAGAAGGAAGGGCAGGGACGGGTTTGGCAGCTGGAGGAAGGAGGGAAGGACGGTGGACGAGAGGTTGGGGGTCAGAGTGAAGCTCATCTAGGACCCTATAGGGAAGATCCATGTCCCAAAGGAAGAAGCCATTCAAACCTTCATATCTCTTGTCTCCTCCCACCGTAGAAATCTTCTCCAAAGATGGAGCAGCGGAGGCGAACTCGTTATACCATCGTGCGACCTCGAGTCCCTTCTCTCCTCCTCCACTTCCTCCCGCTCTCCTCTCCTCCTTCTGATACCCCGTCTCCTTGACGAAGGTCGGATTCTTGAGAGCTGGACCGTAGGAGGGAGTGTCTCGCCAAGAGCTGTCTTCCCACGCTGACATGCTGCTTCGAAGGGAAGGAAGGGAGGGGAGGGAGGGTGGCGGTCGAAGGGCACTGAGCGCTGAGCTCGACGTTTGAGGGCTTCGTTTCGTTTCGCTTTCTTCGCCCTCAACGACCATCCCCTTCAAAAAAAAGATGTCAATTTCGTCGTTCACCACTACCTACATCGATCCGAGGCCATCGCCGCTGGAGAAAGTGAGTGGTTTCACCCAGTTTGGTGGATGAGAGCCGAACGTCGAGCTCACCTTCGTTTCCCTCCTCCTCCTCCTTCCTTGCCTTTCCGTCCCTCCCTTCTCAGATCCCCAACGAGATCCTTCTTCACATCCTGGAACTTCTGCCTCGATCCTCTCATGCCGACTTCTCGCTCGCGTCCCCGAGAACGTACAAGGCGAGCTAGTTTCTTGCGTCTGGGTCCCTTTCGAGCCTTTAAAAGTGAAGCTCATTCGGCCAACCTCTGTTTCCTTTCCTCTTGCAGATCTCTCGACCAGCCTTCATGAGAGTCTTTGGGGTCATCCACCGACGGGGAGAGAACACCTTCGGAGAGGACGGAAGACTCCAGCAGCTTCTCGATCAACCTGACCTTGCAGTCTTCGTCAGGTCAGCTCACACTTTCCTTCTCCGTCTCGACGTCCCACTCCTGCTCACCTTGCCTTGTCCGATCTTCACCTGTCACCTTCCCAGGGAGCTCGATCTCAGTACACTTTGTGTAGGCGACAGACTCCTCAAAGCCAAAGCCAAGGACATCGTGCAACTCATCCGGCTCTTGAACTCGCTCGAACGTCTCGAGATCGTGCGCGTCGGACAGCTCGTCGTCTCTCTCCCTTTTCTCCAAACCTATGCATCGATCATCCCTCCCTCCGAATCCTCGACTGTCCCCGGATATCAGAGTCTCTCGTCATCTCCGAAACAAGTGGCTTGTCATCTCGCAACCGTCAGCAACCACTCGTCGTCCCAAACCTCTTCATCACCACCATCCGAAACCAAGACCTCCTCGACGAAGCCTACCCGCCCTCAGCTCGACAGGACCTCTTCTCCTCCCTCATCTTCACCTTCCATACCATAACCTTTCAGTATTTCCCAACCCGACGGATCCCGACCTCACCCCTACCGTGGATCTGGACCGGTCTTCAACGATCTCCCAGAGGAGGAGCAGGACGCGCCGGACATCGCTCGATGGCTCGAACAGGCTATCGATACCCAACCCGATCTCGCCAGCATCGACCTCAAGCTTGCCAGGATCTGGGCAGACAACAGGAGCTCGGTCGGTGGTGGAGTTGCTCAGAGTTCAGCCTCTCAGCTACGATGGACAAGGGAATCGTATCAGCACTCTTCCACTTCAAAGCCTACAAGGGCATCGCTCCGTTCCTTCACGCGTGCGGTCTCAACCTTCCAAACCTGACGAGTCTGGAGCTCTCCGGAATCAACTATCCCTCCTGGATAAGTTTTCAACATTTTATCATCCTCCTTCTAGTCTCGTTTGTCTCGAGAAGCAAAGACCCTTACCTCGAGGACGTCCCTCTTCACCTCGCTTCCTTTCCCTGTGCAGAACAACGTCCTCCGAGGACTCAGCACCTTCACTTCCCTCAAAACGCTTGGAATCTCCGACTTCCTTCTTCCCTGGTTCAGTAGCTCGCGGATCCAGTACTGCTCCGATGTGGTTAGTTCATCCTTCCACTCCTTCTGCTTCGATTCGTTCTCTTCCGTCTCGAAGACGCGTCCAAACTCACGTCTGTCTCCTCTCTTTCTCTCCGGCTGCGTTTCAACTCTCGTCCTCGCAGTGCTCCGACCGAGTCAAAGAACATCACCCTCACCTCTGGTCCGAAACCCAAACGCTCGGAGGTCCTCTCGTCGCCTGGGAATCCCTCATCCTCGAAGCCAACCTCGCTCTGCCTCCGATCCCTCGGACGCGTCCTTCCTCACGGCTGCGAGGTCCTCTGGGAACCTCGAGCGAACGACCGAACCGGATCGGTCCCGAAATTCGGATTCTGGAGGTGGAAGGTGGCGAGAGGGACGCAGACTCGAGGGATGCTGGTGTTCGACGAAGAAGGATCGTCCGTCGTTCTTCCTCGGACCCTCGAGATGTTTCAGGACGAGGCCGAGGGCGAGGGAAGTATGTGCTGGACCTGCAACGAGTACGAGGTGCACTGTGGGAGCTTTTCAAGAGTCCTGGTTCCAGGATGGACCCTGGGAGGTGAACAGGCTGGAGGATTGGGTGCTTTCGAACGAGGACGCTTGTGAAGGGGACGAGGTGTTCGGATGGGAATGAGGAACGAGCCTGGGTGAGCCTTGTTTTCTCGTCTATGTAAACTTGAACCTTTGTTCAGTCGCTGATGCTCTCGATGTGCTCTCTCGCCAGCAGCGGGCACTCGTTTCGGAGGAAAAGGGTTCGTCTTTCGTCGCGGACGCGTCTGTCTTTCTCGGATCCGTCCTTCTCCTTCCTAGGCACTCGACCGTCTCGTACACTCGGATCTCTCTCTCTCTCTCTCTCTCTCTTTCCGACAGGACGCTCTGCTAGGTCAGCTCTTACCAATCTCTCTCTCTCTCTCCCTTCTTTCAGGCGTCGGGGAAACCTGAAGTAACTTCAGGTTTCCCCCTGAACAGCTCTCGTTTCCGTTCCGCCCTTTCTTTTTTTTCCAGGAGCCTACCACCTCAAACACTTGTTTGCGATCTTTCCTCTTACTAGTATCCCTTTTTGTTTCATCGGCTCTCGCTTTGCAATCTCTACATCGTTACTTAGACTAGTTTCTCTTCCGTCTCCCGTACTCCCGTCCGAGATCTCCTCCCTTCGTTGCTTTTCTCTTTCGTCCTCTTCGCACAACTCGCTAGTGTACGTAGAGGATGCTAACGTTCTGCGATCAGATCCACCCAACCGAGCGGGTTTGGAGAAGAAACGGAAAAGAAAGACTAAACAAAGCGAGCGTTGGATCGAGAACTCAACTCAACGAAACGACGCGTCGAAATCTATCCTCTCTTTCTTTCGCGCTCCCTCCCTCCCCCGGCAAGGAGGTTCTCTAAGAGGATAATAATCAAGATCGTTAACCAGCCCTTAAAGTTCTTCTTAAAACTAACCCAAAACCATTCCGTTCGCTCCCGTTCCAGCTGCCCACTTACTCCTCCCTCTGCTGCTCCCAGCGAGATCGATCCCTCCTCCTCTCGCTCCTCCTCCTCCTCCTCCTCCACCCCTGCCACCTCGTCCTCCACCTCGTCCTCCTCTCTCCCCACCCCTCCCACCCCCTCGTCCCCCCTCCCCTCCCTGTCCCCTCCTCGTCGTACTCTCCCTCTTCTCCTTCCCCTTCCCGCCCCATCCTTCGTCCCCCTTCTCCGCCACCTGCTCGGCCGTGAGGATGCCTTCCATCCCAGCTTGTTGACGCATGGAAGAGTTCTTGGTGGCGATTTTGGTTTTACGAGCGACGGAGGAACCGCCGCCTCCGGAGGTGAGTTCGATGTTGAGCAGCCGAGGGGAGTCAGGCGTCGGGAAGGGGATGTGGTGCAGGAGGAGAGCCGCTTGGAGAGGGGTGGACGAGGTGAATCTGATAAAAAACGGAAAGAGAGTTCAGTAAGGAGCTTATTAGAGAGGAGAGCTACTCAAACTTGAGCTCGAACCAACGAAAAACAAAAAGCGAGACGACGAGACGACTCACTCAACGAAAGCGATCCCTCGAGATTTCCCTCCCTCCCTCGCCTTCCCTTTCGCGTTCGGATCAGGTTTGGACGTGAGCAGTCGAACGGTGGGTTTGAACTTGATGTGCTCCTCGAAGAAGGTGGCTACTTCAGGTCCAGTGGTTGTGAAGGGGAGGTTTCCTACACGGGAAAAACCAAAACAGAAAGAGAACGAAAAGGTGAGCTCGAGCTCACGGTTTCCTTCCTTCCTTCCCTTCTCTCGAGCTCTAAAACAAACGAACAAGGGGAATGGCAAACTCACCAACAAACAAGATGAACCTCGCTTTCGTCTTCGGCTTCCCTCTCTCTCCAGGAGTTCCAGGAGCCTTCTTCTCCCCCGTAGCAGCAGCAGCAGCTCCAGCTCCTCCTCCCTCGACCTTCGTCGCCTTCCCTTCCGCTCCAACCTTCATCTTCTTCACCACCCTCTTCTCCTCCTGCTCCTCTCCCATCGTCTCCTCCTCCTCGTCTCCAATAACATCCTCTCCAGCCTTCTCGTCTCGAGCGAGTTTCCTCTTGTTCTTGGTCTTCTTCCCTCGAGGGAGGAGCGAGAGAGGATCCGCGACGACTTCTTCGTTCGAAGCTGGGAGGGTCGAAGTGGAAGCTGATGCTGCTGCTGGAGTGGGAGCTGAGGAAGAGGAGGAGGAGTGATGCTTGGCAGCCTTCTGCTGCTTCTTGGTAAGAGTCGCTGGAGCGGACATGGTCGTGGTTTGGAGAAACCGAAAGGGTCCAGGTGAGCTTCAAACCTTTCGGAATTTCAGTCTCCGAAGTCTGAAAGCTCATCCCTTTCCCTTTCTCAAGGTTCCTTCCCAACTCCAACAGTCCCCGAAGATGGTGAGAAGCCAACATGCAACTACACTTTCCAACTACAAACTGAACTCGAATCTCTTTTCTTTTTCCCTTGTCCAGCCCAAATCCGCTCCCTTCTCCCGTCGTCCAACGACGACGACCTCCTCCTCCTCAGCAGCTTCCCACGCCAAAGCCGTCCAGCTCCCTTCTCGTACCAAACCCAAACCTCCACCTGGACTCCACCAGCAGGACAGGGACGACGATAAGAGCAGTACGGGATTGCAGTTCGGAGAGTTGTTGGGACAGTCGGTGAGTTCCTTAACAGTTGGAAGGAATGGAACTTTGGTTGGGAGCTCGAGCTCACATTCTCTCTTTCCCCTGCGTTTGCGTTTTCGTTCGGTTGGTGGTGTGTTTTTTTGGTAGGGAGAAGACGCCATCAGGGCTTTAGCGTCTTCCAAACCAGACGACGCTGATTCGGACGAGCACCCTCAACTGAGCAAGAAGGCGAAACAGACGTTGAAGAGGAACGCTTTGCTTTCTCGTTCGTCCCCTCCTCCTCCTTTCTCCTCTCCCCTTCTCTTCCCACCTCACTCACCCCCTTCCCCTTCTCCTCGTTCTTCAGGTCTCAATCCCTCCTTCCCCACGACGTACGACCACCAGCACACCATGTCCTCCTCCGCTCTCCGTCGGCACAAGAAGAAGGAGAAGGAGAAGCTCGCGGGAGGAGCGCTGACCGATCTCGGTCTGGCGTTGGCTGGGGTTGCGCAAATCGAGGAGGATTTACTGCTTGCTCAGGACGAAGAAGAGGGAGAGGAGGAGGAGCAGGGGTGGGAGTTCAAGGAGAGTAAGAGGGAGAAGAAGGCGGTGGTGGTAGAGAAGGGAAAGATCGGGGAGGGCAAGGCGAGAGGGTTGAATGCGAAGGAGAGGAGTCAAGCTGTGTGAGTACTCTCTCTCTCTCTCTTTCTTTCTACCAGCCAAAACTCCTATCGGCTCTTTCACTACACCTCTCCTCCCTTCGAGCGTAGAAGGTGGCTCGTTTCTCGTCACGCTGAACCTCCCTTTTCTCCTCCCTCCCTCCCTCGACGCGTCCCTCCCTCCGTCCTTTCCACAAGCAAACTCGAATCCTCCCGACTCCCTCAGATCCTCTCCCATCCTTCCTACGCCGCCTCGCCTTGGGAGACCATTCGACTGCACGCTCAGAACACGCTCGTGACGCGCGCTGCTCCTCCGACGACGACGACGAGCAAGAAGACGAAGGGCAAGAAGCCGACGGCGGGAGGAGTGGGAGGGACGAGTTCGTCGGGGAACTGGGGAGGAGGAGGGATGGAGGTGGATGAGATGTGATTTTCCTTTTTCAGTGTTCCGTGGTGTTTGACGTGGGAAAAGTTGGTACGGGAGAGGAGGCGGGGGAGGGGGAGAAGACGCGTCTGAGGGAGGGGAGGTGGGTGGGCTCGACGGTTTAGGTTCGAGAGAGTTGAGAGGGAGGTTGAGCTTTATGTAGAAGGAGAGTCGAGGGAGAACATCCTACTCGCTCACTGGTTTTTATACCTGACGGGAGGGTTCGCGTCCTTGTCGAGACGAGGACGCAGAGAGAAGCGAAGGCTCGACGCGCGCGTCCTTCTCGACCAGACTTGCTTTCGCGACCGTTCCACCTGCTGTGTGTTCCTCCTCCAGTCCTCATTTCCCACCAGATCACACCATTGAAGAGCTCTGAGAAGCACTCAAGTAGGATCCCCCTCCGAAAGTCTAGACCTCTTTTCCTCAAAAACAGGCAGGTCGTCGGTCGCTCTCGATCGATCGCCCTCTTCACTTTCTCTTCGACGTCCCCTTCCTCCAACGAGTTTCCCCAAAGCAGGTTTTTTTTCTCGAGTCGTGGAAAGACCCAGTCCTCTACCATCTCCTTCGAAGGGTTCTCAAACACGCGCTCTTAATCCTCAGCGCGAGAGATCGAAAAAAGACAAAAGGACAAAGGGAAAATCCCAGCGCCCGATCTCTCGAGCCCTCTCTCTCTCTCTCGACTTCCCTTCGTCGCTCGCTCAACCCTCAACCTCCATCTTCCCCCTTTTCTCCTTCCTTTCCTCCTCCTCTCTCTCTACTCCAGCCCGAGTGCTTCGTAGAACCTCCAGCAGCAGCAACAAAAAACACTCGAAGGGCCAGCAGCAAACAACGAACGGCTGAGACTTGAATTCGTCCCTCGTCAGTCGAGAACAAGCCGTCCCTCCCTTCCCACCTTCGCTTCCTCCTCCTCCCTCCTTCCTTCTTCTCCTTTCGCCTCCTCACTCCAAGAAAAAACCCTCTCCCTGCGCTCCCTCTTCTCTCCGAACCCTCTCTCGGCGGTCGAATACTCCATCAACTCCCTTCCAACTCCAACCAACCAACCAACCACCACCAACCCAACCCAACCACCCCTGGATCGAATGTCGCAAGCGGATATCCAAGAGAAGATTGCAGCCGCTCGACGAGAAGCGGAAGGTTTGAAGGAGAAGATCAGATCCAAGAGAGATCAGACGGCGGATACTTCACGTGAGTTTAACTACTTCTTCTTCGAGAGAGAGAGAGAGAGCAACGAACAAGGAACAAGGAGCAAGGAAGGAGGGAGGAGGAAGCGCGAGGTTCGTGAGGGGGTCGACATCGTCGTCGTCTTTCGCGAGAGCGTCTAAGGAGAATGAGAAGAGTCGGAGGATGGATAGGGGGTCCAGAGGAGGAGCAGGATGGGCGCAAGGAGGGAGGAGGAGGAAGGAAGGAAGGAGGGAGGGAAGGAGATGGGTTTGGGGAGGGACTGTGTTTCGGAGAGGGAAGCACTCAGTTTTGGCTTCGAAGGAAACTCTTTCTACTTTCTCAGAGGCTGCTGGAGACTTCCCTTCTATGGATGGAGAAGGAAGAGTGGTCTGGAGACGTTGAAGCAAACACCTGTTTGGCTCAAGAATCGACCTTCTTCTCGAGAACTGACGCACCGTCCCCTTCCTTCCTTCCTTTCCATCTCTTCCTCCCCCTTTCCTCACTCTCCAACTCGGTTCCTATCACCCTTCTCGACATACTCCTCCTCCCTACCCATCGACCCATACCTCGCCTACCTTCGACCTCCTCTTCTTGCTCCTGCAGTTCGTGCTCAAGCCGCCGAGGTCGAACCCCTTCCCCGAGTCGTCATGAAGCCTCGTCGAACCCTCAAAGGCCACCTCGCAAAGATCTACGCCATGCACTGGTCGACCGACAAGCAGCACCTCGTCTCGGCTTCTCAGGACGGGAAACTCATCGTCTGGGACGCCTACACGACCAACAAAGTCCACGCCATCCCTCTCCGTTCGTCCTGGGTCATGACCTGCGCCTACTCTCCCTCGGGCAACTTTGTCGCCTGTGGAGGACTCGACAACGTCTGCTCCATCTACTCGATCAAGCCGGGAGCGAACAACTCGGCCGGAGCAGGAGGAGGAGCGCCCAAGGCGGCGAGGGAGCTCAGCGCTCACTCGGGCTACCTCAGTTGCTGTCGGTTCATCAACGATAGGCAGATTGTGACCAGTTCGGGAGATATGACCTGCATGCTTTGGGATATCGACGCTGGTGTGAGGATCATGGATTTCAACGATCATACTGGAGATGTCATGTCGTGAGTTTCTCCCTCTCTCTCTCTCGCTCCTCTTCCCTCGTCTCCTCTCTCCTCGGTCGACACCTCCTCTCTTTTCTCCCTCCGACTCCGACGCGAGCTGATCTTCTTCTCATATCGCTCGTTTCCCTCCCCCTTTTCAGCCTCTCCCTCTCCTCCAACCAAAACCTCTTCGTCTCCGGAGCCTGCGACGCGACAGCCAAGGTCTGGGACGTTCGATCTGGAAAGGCCGTTCAGACCTTCACCGGACACGAATCCGACATCAACGCCGTTCAGTCAGTACTTTATCCTCGCCCTGACTCACCTCCTTCTTTACTCGAACTGACCTTCCGCCTTCGTCCTCAGGTTCTTCCCCAACGGAGACGCTTTCGCCACCGGATCCGACGACGCCTCGTGCAGACTGTTCGACCTTCGAGCCGACCGAGAGCTCAACTCGTTCGTTCACGACAACATCCTCTGTGGAATCACCTCGGTCGCCTTCTCGGCTAGTGGAAGGATCCTGTTCGCTGGGTACGACGACAACAACTGTAACGTTTGGGATACTTTGAAGGTCAGTTTGCTTCTCCCTCCTTTCTTTCTCTTGCTTCGTCGTTTGCGAGAAGAGCTGACTTTGGTTTTGGGTTTTGCGTTCGATAGGGAGAGCGAGTTGGAGTTCTCACCGGACACGAGAACAGGGTGTCGTGCTTGGGAGTGTCGCAGGATGGAATGGCGCTCTGCACGGGAAGTTGGGATAGTTTGTTGAAGGTTCGTCGTCTCGTCTTTCCCTCCTCCTTCTCTCTCTCTCTCTCTCTCTCTCTCTCTCACTGACCTTCCTCCCTTCCTCATTTCACAGATCTGGAGTTAAACGACTTTGCCCTCGTGCCCATCCCACCATCTTCTCCTCCTTCATCTGCTCTCCATCTCTTTCTTCGTTTCGCCCTAACTCGTTCTTTTTTCACGGCTCCGTCTCGCTTCTCTCTCTCTCTCTCTCTCTCTCTCTAGTTCGTTCGTTCTCCTCGCTCGTTTCCGCTTATACCCAAACCTACTCTACTCTCGGTCCACCCAATTCAATCACACACCCTTAGTCCTATACAAATCCGTCGACTCGATCCTCCCAAACAAAACAACTCGCTTTGCTCTTTTTTTTTTCATTCGTTTCTCTTCTCTTTTTACGCACACAACCCTCGCATCGCTTTCGTCGTTCTAGTCTTTTTTTTTGTTTTTCCCCTTCTTTCTTCTTGGTTCTTGTGTTTTCTCGGTTCGTTTCTTCTTCTCTTTTATGACGGTTTCTCGTTCGTTTTAAATTAGTATGCACCTCTCCGATCTCAAGGTTCGAGGAAGAAAGAAGAACGGGGCAGGGAAGAGGGAAGAGCAGAGGGACGGGGAGGTTGAGGTTGGGGGTCCTTTCGGTAGGGTTCTTGGGGGGCTCGACGGAGTAGAGGACGTCGAGATGGCTCGTAGACTCCCTCGAGAGCACAAGGTCGAGAAGCTCAAGAGAGGAAAGTCGGACGGATCGGAGACAGACGCGTCTTCCGGTCGCTCGAAAGAAACGCCTTCCCCCCCCCTTCAGTCAAACCAAAGCTCGGAATTCCGAAGCGTCTTAGATTATATCATCGTTGAAAGGGGTGAGCAAGGAAAGGAAGAACCGGAGACGCGAAGCCGTTTCGAGTGGAACTCGAGAAGGGTGCTGGAACGTTTCTTGGCCTCTCTCTCCCCTCTCCCCACCGTTCCCTCGATGCTGGAACTCCAAAGGGAACAAAGGAATGGCCATGGTTGGTCACTGGGTAGGATCCCGGAAGAGCGACGAGGGGAGTCGTGGATGGGTTCTGCTTCGAACGACCCTTGACCCGCTCGGAAAACGCGTCTAGATTCCATTCATCAATACAAAGATAGTCCTTCTCCTCGACTTTAACTACGGCTCCAACCTCGAAGGATCCCTGGGGAACAACGAAGCCCTCCTGATGTCTCCCAAGTTCAGGTAGAACTGAACGATTCGCTCCAGTCCTGAGCAAAGGCGAACGAAGCAACGAGGTCAGCTCCGTTCTCTCGTCTTTTCGCGTCGCCACCTTCTTTTTCCCAAAGCGTTCTCTCTCCAGACGACTTCTTCGGAACCCATCGCACAGGATAGAAAGATGAGAACTCACCCAATCCAGCTCCAGCATGCGGAGGAGCTCCGAACCTGAACGCGTCCACGTAGCCCTTCATCGACTCGGGATCGACTCCCTTGCCGAGCATCTGCTTGCAGAGGAAGTCGGCGTCGTGGATTCGCTGAGCTCCGGAAAGGATCTCCTCTCCTCGCATGAAGAAATCGTAGGAGTTGGAGTAGTTCTGAGCCGGGAGGGGGGGAGAGGAGGGGAGGGGGAGGGAAGAAGGTCAGTCGTCCGTCCGAGAGCGGGGAGAGGCGAAAGAGGAAGGAGACGTACGGGGTCGGTAGCATCGGGCATGGTGTAGAAAGGTCGAACGGCGAGAGGGAACTTGTCGAGGATGAAGTAATCGGTCTGGTACTTCTCTCGAACGAGAGCTCCGAGGAACTTTTCGTTCTTGGTGCTGTGAGAGACGGAAGGGAAAGATAGAGCTAGAAAGTCAGCTGCTGCTATTTCCTCGATCTAAGAACCAAGCCCAGTTTGAGTCGTTTGGGAGGAAGAAAAAAAACGAAGGCTCGAAACTCACCTCAGATCGTCGAAGTCTCCCAACTCGCTTCCGTCCTCCAACTTGGCTCCGGCGTCCCTCAACATCTTGATGGCGTCCTTGAACTCGAGTCGAACGGTCTTCTCGGGAATGAGGAACTCCTCGGTAGGGAACTGCTTCCTGACGGTCTGAACCTCGGCGAGGTAGGTCGTCTTGAGAGCCTTGAAGATGTGAAGGAGGAGAGCGTCGACGATGTCGACAACCTCGTGGTAGTGCTCCTCGAAGGCCATCTCGAGATCGAGACCCATGAACTCGGTGAGATGTCGGTGAGTGTTGGAGTTCTCGGCTCGGAAGACTGTGGGAAAACAAACGGGGAAGCGTCGAAGGTTGGTTCGAGGACGCGTCGTGATGGCAGATAAAAAGTGACGAACCAGGGGCAATCTCGAAGACTCGCTCCATATCTCCGGCAATACACATCTGCTTGGCGAGCTGAGGAGACTGGGCGAGGAAAGCGGGTCCTGATTGGGGCAAGAAGCGAAGGCAAGGAAATCAGCTCTGAAACGGCTGAGGAGGGTCAGTCTGAACTCACGGTCGAAGTAGGCGACCTTGAAAACACTAGCTCCACTCTCGGTAGCAGCTCCTTGGAGCTTAGGAGTGTGGATCTCGATGAAGTTCTTCTCGACGAGGAACTGCCTGAAGAGGGATCCGACGGCGGACTGGATCTTGAAGATGGAGAGGTTGGTGTCGGTCTGAGGGGAAAGGGGAAGAAAGGAAGAAAGGAAACGGGTCAGTAAGAGGTAGGAGTCCTTCAGGGTCAAGGTGAACTCACTCGGAGATCGATAACTCGGTTGTCGAGCCTGTTCTTGAGCGAGACCTTGACGTAAGTCGCGTCCTCGTTCTCGTGGTCGGCAGCGGATCGAGAAGCGTCGGCGTATCCGATGGGAAGGGTGGTGGAAACCTCGACGAGAGTATGGATCTACCGAGAAGAAGAGATAACAAACCAGAGTCAGCTTCGAGTCTCGAGAAAAGAAGAAAAGAAGGGCGAGGCGAGTTTATCTTCGGACGAACCTTTCGGATCACAACCTCGGCGTCCTGAACACTAGCACTCTTGACGGCCTCGAAAGGAGCCTTGACCTCTCCCTCGACGAGAACGATAGACTCGCTGGGGATAGCGGCGGCGTACTTGACCATCTGCTTGGAGATCTGGTGAGGGTCGTCCTCGTTCTTGGTGACCTCCATCAGCGCCTGAATCGAAGCGGACTGCTGTCGAAGGTTCATGAAGACCATCTTGGCTCCTGAGATGCGAAAAAAGACAGAGAACGAGTGGTCAGTCCGATGAGTCCAAGGGCTCGTAGAGCTGGAGGTTCACGAGGTGAGGAGGGTGAAGGGAAGGAGGAGATCAAAGCTCACCTTGAGCTCGAGAAGTGACGACCCTGGCTCGGAAGTAGACGGTCTCTCCGATGTTGGCAGCAGAGATGTCGGCGATGTTGACTCGAGTTCGTCCCTCTCGGGTAGAAGACTGGTGGAGGGGAAGCTTTCCGTAGTTCTGGGTAGCAGAGTCCTGAGGGGAAGGAAAAGCGAAGGGAAGGAGAAAGAAGAAACGAAGGAGGTCAGCTCGTGTGAGCTCGAAGGCTTCGAAGTGTAGCAAAAAGGGAGACGAGGTGAAGAAAAGGATGGATAACGCATTTGGGAGTTCTTAGAGAGTCTTGAACTGCAACCTAAGGAGCAGGCAAACATCCCTCAAAGAGGACAAGATGCTCGAGAACGGAAGGTCGAGCTTCCTCCTTCCTCGACCTCTTCAGCCCTCCCCCTCCCCCTTCGACCTTCGAACGCCTCCGCAAAGAGTGCTCTTCCGTCAACCGACACGACGACTCGAGGTACCTCCAGATCTCGCAATCTACGCGGAAGGCGAACCAGGAATCGAACGAAACGAGCTCTTGAACTGACCTGATCGTCCTTCTCCTTCTTGATCCTGGCCTGCTCAGCCTCCCTCGCGAGCCTCTGAGCAAGCTTCTCAGCCTTCTCAGCGTCCTTAGCTCGCTTCTTGAGCTCGTTCTTGCTAAGAGGAACTCCGTCGGGTCTGGAAGAGTGCGGAAAGGGAGATAAAGACGGGGGAGAGGAGGGATTAGCTTGAGCTCGAAGGGAGGAGGAGGGAGAAAAGATGGAGAGACGCAGAAAGAAGGTCGTGGGCTCACCCGAGGATAACTTCAGCGGCGGGAGCTGATGGAGTAGCCTGAGGGGCGGGGGTGGGAGTAGGATCAGACATAGTTTGGGTTGGTGGGGGAGGGTGGTGGGTGTTGCGAGATTGAGATGAGCTCGCAAAACGGTCGGGAGGGTGAAGTCGATTTCGAGTCACGGAGAGGACTCAAGGAAGAGAGGTTAGCAACCGTTCAACCCGATAGAGATGGCTTACTGAAATTGTGAAAGCGCTCTAGTAACCTGGCTTTCATTTCCTGCGGAAAAAAAGTGGAAGAAAGGCCGTCGACTGGACCTGAGCTGCCTCTTTTCGTCCGCGTCGACTCGTTCCCTTCTTCCCTTTCGTTCTGTCGAGTAGCGGCTCCACCTGCACGGTGAACCTTGGATGACAGCACAAGCGATCAATATTGAGTAGAACTACAGTGATTTAGGGATAGATAGAACGCGAACATGGCCTTGACTCCTTGTCGTCCCTCGTCGTCTCTGTCGACCTCAACGCCCGTCATCACCTCTCTACACCCTACACACCGAAAACGAATCTTGCTCACCCTCCATCCGATCTGGTACAGCTCCAAACTGATCGCAGCCCTCCTCGTCCTCCGTCGCGTCCCAAGACGAAGTCGACGACCCCCAACACGGAACGACCATCTCCTCGATTGGCTCCTCTTTCTCTTCCTCGTTGTATTCGATGTCCACATCGGCGAAGAGTAACTGTAAAAATGCCTGAGCGGATCGCAGCTGTCTCTCTGTCTGATCCGGCTCAGAAACGACGATAATCGGAGGGATGGAGAGGACGGGAGCGGGTTCGACTTCACAGGCTGCGTTGATCCAAGCGAGAGCGGTGTCCCAGTTCATGGGGACGGCTTTGAAGGAGTGACTCGTGAGAGTGATGGTGGAGTAAAGAGAGAAAGGAGGACGAAGTCAGCGACGCGTCGAGAGCAGTGAGGAGCTTGGTTTTGAGATGTTCCTGACAAATGATCGCTCGTCGAATTGTCAGGTGGTAGATAGCTGCGAATTGAGAGGCATACGGTTTGTGAGAATTGAATGAGAGAGCGAAGAGGAAGAAGAGGGCAACAAAGGGAGGAAGAAGGATCGAGACGCGTCGCGGTTTCGTCCCTGTGTCTCCTGCTTTACATCGCTCACCTCCGCCTGAAAGCCACAAAAAGTGAACAATAGATATGTAGGTAGCCTAGCGTACTATATTCAAAACACTCCATCCAACGCATCCCACCAACCTCTCCTCTCCCTCACCCACTCCCTCACTTCCGGACTCCCCAAACAAGCCCTCATCCGCTCCTTGTCCTCCTCAGTCCACCAGCCCACCCCACCTTCCCTCCTCATCCTCGCTTCCCAGGAATCATACCCCTTCACCGTCGCAACCTTCTCCACCCGCTTCAGCGCCTCGTCAAACTCCTTCCTCCCGACCAAGGGGAGGAGGAGAGCGCGAAGGTGGAGCTCGCAGAGGAGGATCAAGGGGTCGGAAGGGTGGTACTGAGAGGGAAGGGCGAGGTAGGTGGAGATGAGATGAGGGGTTAAAGGCTGGGAGGGGTACATTGCTTTGAGGCGAGTGACCGTTGGCGAAAGAGGACGGGCGACCGACGACGACGACGACGACGACGACGACGCGGATCCGTTGGATTTGTTCTTGAGGTTCTCCTGCAGCAACTCCCAAATCCTATCCCTGTGGAACCTTACTCCCGCCCTCCCGAAATCCAAGCCTCCACCGACCCTATCCGGCCCTCCCTCCCACGCCTCCAGGAAACTGTCCCGTCCGACGTACACCCCCCTCAGAGAATCCACCGCTCGGATCATCTCCTGCGCCTCCTTCCTATCGAAATGCAACATTTCCATCCCTCCTCCAGCAGCGACCTCCTTCGCTCGAGCAGCAGCGTTCGGACCGTCCCTAGCCGCTCGAAACGCGATCTCCTCCTGCCTCGAACGCGACAGGTTCTCCTCCAAAGGAGAGTAGTGCTCGATTCGCGTCCACGTGTGTTGGTGTTTCGTGGTCAAGCTTTCGAGGAAAAACTTCCAGGAGGAACCTTCGGACGAAGGGAGGGAGGCGTAGCCTTGGAGGAGGAGGAGGTTTCGGTAAGGGTCGGTTTCGAAGAGACGAGGGTAGAGGTGACGCAGGTAGTTGAGGTGGGAGCGAGGGACGGCTGGTGCGAGGAGAGGATTGGCGGTGAGGGGCGTGAGGGGGGTGAAGGAGGTGGTCAAGGGGGTGAAGGTTGAGGAGGAAGGCGACGGGGAGGAGGAGGACGGGACGACGGTGGGCTGATGAACGACTGCTTGAACGAGTTTCCTGAACTGGCTTCGAGGTGGAGGGATGGTTGGGAAGTGGTAGGTTGTGAGATCCGTGAAGACGTCGAGTGCGAACGTCGTGGCGTTCAGGGAGGGAGCTCGATCTACAGAACGACGGAGGAGGGAAGCCCAAAAACGAGGTGAGCTCGAGTCGTCCTTCCCTCCCTTCTTTTTGTCTCCCTTTTTTGAAGCTCGTTTCTTCCAGACTCACCTACTATGATATCCAAAAACTCCGGAGCCTTATCCCATCTGACTTTGGAGTTTGCCTTCAAGAACCACTCCCCTATGACTTCGACGGCTTGTCTGAGCTCCTGCTCGTTGGACGCTTCCTTGAGCAGATCCTTCAAGACCGAGTTGGATCGAGAGGGAGAGGAGTGAAGGGATCGACAGGGGACGATAGGGACTGCGTGATCGGAAGCAGATAGAGAGGGTGGGTCCGGAAGCTGATTAGCTTTCGAGGGTCGAGGTCGAGGGAAGGAGAAGGAGAAAGAGGTTGAGCTCACAAAGGAAGTGTTGAAGAGAGGCGGGGAGGGAACCGATCCGAGGCGAGATCATCGTCCGAGAAGAAACTAAGAGCATGGCTTTGGAAACGGAAGACAAGAGAAGAAAGAGAAGAAGTTTTTCCTCGTTGCTGGTCGTTGGAAGGAGAAGGAGACCAAAAAAAGAAACGAGCTGTTCAGGCGAAATCGCGGACCTCGCTTTCTCTCCTCCAACGCTCTCCTTCTTCAGCTTCTCTCCTCCCTCCTCCTTGCACCCCTCCCCCTCCTCGCCCCTCCCTATCGAGGACACGCTCGTCTCTCAGAGGAGGGTCAACTCTTCATCCCAAAATATCTACGGATTCGCCGCCTGTCGTGGAAGGAATGAGCTCGCCGTCTTCCTCCTCCTCCGCCCTCCCTCCTCCTGCGAGCTCGATTCCTTCCCTCTCCGCCTCTCGGACTCCCTCCTTCCCCTCTACGCTTCAGTTCGGACAGTATCCACGAAGATCTACCTCGGAACGAATCCCTCTACCCTCTTTCGATCACCCTCCTCCTCGTCCTCTACAACCTCCTTCTCCTCGTCCTGCTCCTGCCGACCTTCAAGCTGAGGAGTCAAAAGGAGACGCTCCTTCACGTGCCTCGTCCTCGTCTTCCTCTCATCAACTACCAACAGATCAGACGGATTCGTCGTCGGATACTCAAGGAGACGATCTTCAAGGCGTCAACAGGACTCGATCGGAGCAGCTCGCAGGAGGAGGAGGAGGAGTGAGAAGGAAGGCGACCTCGTCGACGGTGACATCCGTAAACGATTCCACTCCTCCAACGAGGGAGTATAATCTACCTGGAGCAGTAGGAGAGAGTAGCGAGTCTCTAGAGGAGGACACCCGAAGAAGCTCGCTCAAACCAAGCGGATCTACAGGAGGAGGAGGAGGAGGGAGGAAACGAGCCATCACTTGGGGAGGAAGCGCTTCAGCTCATCCTCTCTCTCCTTCCCTCCCCTCCCCCTCTAGAGAACCTTCCAACTCCTCTCCTTTCTTCCAACAAGCCAACACCACCAGCTCCTCCTCGCATCGTCCTCAGCATGGTACTCACCCTCCTTCCAACTCGACCACTCGTCCGCGTCGTCGGTCTCGTCCTCCTCCCCTCCAAACCCATCTCCTCCTCTCGCCGTCCTCCTCAGGAACCTTCTTTCACCCTTCTCCACCAATAATTCTCCATACAGCAACAGACGATTCTCGGCACCCTCTTCACTCAGCGCGAGCTTCCTCCTCTACCTCCTCTTCACCGCTTCGGAATCAGCATCAGCACGAACCCAATTCGACCTCCTCCCCTTCACGTTCCTCCTCTTCTCAACATCACAACCTTCTCTCTCCCATCAACGACAACGACGAAAACGACGACTACGACGACTACGAAGCCAGTCCCATCTCTCCTTCTCGACAACTTCTCTCTCCCTCTCCCTCAACTCTAGGAAACGGAATCCAAGGTCGACCTCCGAGTCGATCCGTCTCACACCACAGCGCCGCTTCCTCGTCAGGGAGCAGGATTCGAAGCAACTCCTCTTCGTCGTCGGGATTTAGGGTTGCAAGGGAGACGAGCATCGGGAGCAGGAAGGGGAAAGAGAGGGAGGGGGAGGAGGCGAGGGAGAAGGAGAAGGAGAGGGAGAAGAAGGAAAGGAAGGCGGCGGAGAAGAAGGAGAGGGAGAGAGAGAGGAGATATCTTGAAATGAGGCAGGAGCAGGTGGGGAGGAACGATTTCGGGTTCGGAGTAGCGTCGAGTCCAGCAGGGAGTGAAGCTCGTGAGTCGCTTCGACGCGTCGTGTTCACTCTGCCTTCGATCAGAACACTGACCTACCTCGCTTCTTCTTCAATCCATCTACGCCGTTCATCCAGGACTTGAAGCATTCCTCGCCGACGCCGGAATTCGAGAGGCTCTCCGAAGCATCTCGTCCGTGGGCTCCTCAACTACCACCACCACCACCCAACCTCCTTCCTCTCCCTCGACCTCTCTTCTTCCCGGAGCATCTCCCTCTCATCAATCCACACCTCAAAAACCCCATCGTCAAACTTCGATTGGCTCCTCCCCTCTCAAACCAGACTTCCCTCCCACGCCAACCCAAACGAACTTCCCTCTCTTTCGTCGTCAGAGTACGGAGGGTTCGATCAAGTCTCCTGCGGGTCACGCGAGTGGTGGGAGGACGAGAACGATGAGCAGCTTAACGCTGGGTGGCCTGGGGAAGGGAGGGTCGACGGGAGTGGGGTCGAGTTCGAGTTTGGGAGGGAAGGCAGGAGGAGGAGCGGAGAAGTTAAAGAAAGCGTTTGGAGTGACGGGGAGACCGTCGACGGAGAAGGTACCGGAGTCGGTTCTGACGGCTGAGGAGAAGGAGATAAGGTTGGAAGCCGAGTTTGACGGTACGCTTCGCTCTTTCCCTTCCTTCAACGTTTGGCGATCCCGACGCGTCGAGAATCGAGCCTGACTTCGGTTCTCTTTTGACTTCCTCTTCATCCTCAGCCAAAATTGGCAAAGCCGAAGCCGCTCTCTTCTCCCACCCTACCGCCATCGCCAATGCTCAAATCTACAAATCAGCCATGGTCCACCGCTACGCCATCATCGACGTCCCGATGAACGCAGGAGAACCCGCTCTGTCCCTCCTCAACGTCGCTCGATGGAAGGAGAAGACCCTCGAGGCCCAACGCCGTCGTCGAACTTGGGAGCAAAGTCGGTTGTCGCGCACGACGACGGACGGAGGAGACGGATGGAGGAGTTCGGAGTCGTTTGGAAGTCCTCGAGCAGGAGCGGGAACACCTCTCTCGAACGGGAACCAGAGGACGACCTCGTCGAATGGGTATCCTCCTCGGTCGTCAGTCGCTGGACCGAGCATGAGTACGTCGTCGTTCGAAGATGGATCGGTCGGAGCGAACCTGAGGAGCTACAAGTTCGGAGGAGAAGCCAACTCGTCGACGCGTCGGACGTCTCGATCCTCGAACGGGATGCACCCTTACCAGCCAGCGTCCCTCAAGAAGGAGAAGATCTTCCCCTGGTCCATCGACGCTCACGACGTTGCACTGTTCGATGCGTCAGGAGGAAAGGTCGACGAGATGCTCGACTTCGGAGGAGGAGGGAGGTCGACGGAGGAGTTTCATCCACTCAGTCGGGTTGCGAGTCCTCTCCCCACGGTCCAGGAGGTCCTCGACGGTCAGGCGAAGAGAGCCGAGGCGTCCAGCAGTACCTACGGCTCCCCGAAATCGGGCAAGGAACCCCTTCTCGCCTCTCCTCCTCCTCGACGAAGTCTCTCTCCTCTCCCGACCCACTACCCTCGACCTTCCTCGCCTCTCTCGAACGGTCAACAACTCCACCACTTCCCCAACTCTGGACTCTCCCCTCCTCGTCCTCCCGCCGTCTCTCGATCTTCGTCCTTCACCCGCAAAAACCCAACTCGAACCCCTCTCACCTCCCTCCTCACCTCACCCAGCCAACTTCAACGACCTCACCTCGGGGAACACACCGTCTCTTCCCCTCTCGCGTTAACTCCAACCCTCAGCATGACCCCGGCAGTCGTCAATCTCAACGACCGACGAGGATCGCTTCCCGACGGAGCTCCAGGCTCTCCCTTCAACTCAACTCCTCGCCACAACCACCATCAATCCCTCTCCTCCGGTCTCCCTCCTCCTCGAACCAACACCCTCTCCCTCACCCAATCTCTCTCAGGCGGCGGTCGAGCCTCCTCTCCCAACCCGACCAACCTCAGTCCTCCCTCGGCTCCTTCCTCGACTCGCCCAACCCACATCCGTCGTCAATCCGACCAACCTCGAATGGTCCTCGTTCCCAAGGGTCCTTACAAGACTCGAGCGACAGCCAAAATCAAACGACTCGAGGACGGACTCGACTCTCGGTCGGAGGACGAGTATCGAGAGGAGCATCTCAGCGAGCAAGACGTCCCAGGAGCCAAGTCGTTCCTCTCGAAACGATCCGCTTCCGTCGAGGCTTTCCACCCTCAACACCCTCATCATCCTCACATGGGGAGACTGCATCCTCACTCCATCAAGGGGAGAGTCACGGGGATGTTCGCCAACTCTCGAGACGTCTCTCCCCAAGGATCGGACGCCGACGAACCCTTCGTTTCCGCTTCCAACGTCGGAGATCGAGACGCTTTCGGTTGGAGGATGGGTGGATCAGGACGAACGAAGGGAGTCCTTCGGAAGTTTGCTCGAGCGCCGTTCTCGAACTCGTCGTCGTCGAGGAGGTTGGGAGGAGATCTGATGGAAGGGATGATGACGAAGGGAGAGGAGTCGGAGCAGATTGAATACCTCGAGAGGGAGTTTGGAGCTGGCGAGTTTGGGGAGGAGTACTCGAGTGACACGGATGTGGCGGTGACGTTTGATCGGAGGAAGGATTGGGAGTTGGACAGGGTGAGGAGTAGAGGGGAGGTGGAGAGGGAGAGGGAGATTTGCAGGGAAAAGAAACAGTGAGTTCTTCGCACCGCTCTTTCCGTTGTCGACGCGTCGAATCGAAAAAACGAACGAACGAGATTTCTGACGCGTCTTTCGCTTCCTTCGTTCTCGCTCCAGGTTCCTCTTGACCATTCGCCCTTCCGTGAACACGTTCGACGCCGCTCTCTTCGAATCCAAACAGTCCTTCCTCTCCCTCCACGATCAGCTCAACTCGTACATCCAAGTCACCTACGATCGCTTCGGAATCCAACTCTCCCACGCACCTCTCTCGCCTCAGATCCTTCAGTTCGAAGACCTCCCTCCTCTCCACCCACTCCCCCGTCCCCTCTCAACTGTGGGTGAGGTCACGGAGACGCTTCAACCTCTTCGACTCGACGGACCAGCAGCACTCAACGAAGAGGACGAGTCTCCCACCTCCTCGTTCAGGAAAACTCGAGCTCACTTCCTCGCTTCGAACGTTCGACAACGTCGTCGCTCCTCCGTATCTTCGGCTAGCCTACAGTCGTTGGCGAACCTAGCGGAGCACCAAGCGAAGGCCAAGTCGAGATCGAGGGAAAGGAACATGGAGGAGGAGTTGTCGATGGAGGAGATAACGATCGAGGAGTTGGAGGAGAGGTTGGAGCTCGTGAGAGATGGGTGGAAGGCGTTGGGAGAGAGGGTTCGGACTCTTGCCGAGGGAAGAGCGAAAGCTATGGCCTGTTATCCGAAGCTGAAGGATTCGACGATGGATTTGCTGGCGGAGAGAGCGGAAAAGGTGAGTTCTCGACTTCCAAGGACGACGCGTCGTCTCTTCGCTCTGACTGACTCTCTTCTTCTTGATATTGTTCGATCTCCTTTCACAGCGTCAACTCCTCGAACCCCAATCCTTCACACCCGTCTCGATCCGTACTCCTCGAACCGAAGCTGTCCTCGGAAGCATCAGCGAAGGGCTCCTCTTGGTCGCTACCTTCGCCCTTCGAATCGCCTTCGAGTTCGGATCCAGGTTCATTCGCACCCTCTGCGCTCTCTTCTGGTACCTCGTCTCGCCGTTGACGTGGCCGAGGAGGGTGGTGGTGTGGTTCTTTGAGCCCATCGTCAGTCCGTTGACGAGTGGGTTCAGGAGGGGTTGCCATTTGGCGGGGTGTGCGGTGCTGGTGCTGGCGGTGGGATTGGTTTGCGTTGCGTTCGGGGAGGAGTAGGAATAGTTCTTAATCGTTGTTTACTTTCCGTTTATCTTGTTGTAGTCGTATCTATCTCTTCGCTCGCTTTGAGCGTTCTCGCTTTTTTCTCTCGTGCTCGCTCGCTTCGCTTTTCTTTTTGCTGTTCCTTTCTTCCCATCTACCTACCTACGTATACCCACTCGCATCGTCACGTACTGCTCATGATATTGAACCTTGGTTTCAATCCCGATCACTGAGCAGAGAGCACAAGAACGGGATAGAGAGGAAAGAAAGGGAGAGGTGCGTTTTGAGATCTCGCCGCGTCGCTGAAGAGACCCCAGCCGTCCTTTTTTGACACGATTATAGAAACGGGTTTGTGCAAGAGGGTCAAAAACTCCGAAACTAGAGAAGCGTCGCGGGAGCCTGCACGTGGGAGGCAGGGGGCGTCGCTTTCCTGAAGGCGACGCGTCGTCTCAAGGACCACGAAAAACAAAGCCGCTCATTGATGGATGAAGTCTGACTCGGTGCTGAATGAACGCTACTCCGTTCCGATCAGTAGAGACTAGCTTGAGAGTCGACCTGAAACCTCTTCGTGAACGAAAAACGGTTTGAAGATGGCGAGCGACGCGCTCGATGGGTGAAGCCTCCTTGACTCTCTCTTTCTGAGTCTGGTTCTTTCAGCGACTTGGGGTAGAAAAGATGGCCAGGCCCGTGAAAGGTACCAAGAGACTGGGCAGCAAAATTTGATAAGCTCAAAGGGGGTTTTAGAGCGTGAAAGGAGCAACCGTTCCAATCTACGCTTGAGCTGATCACCCGCGCACGATGTTATCTTCCACGCCCGTGACCTAGTGGAAACCTGTGGAGAAGAAGACCTCTAAAGCTGAGCTCCAGAAGGGGCCCTCTCGACCTTCTTGGTAGCTTCTGAAAGGAGAAAAGCGAGACGAGACGCGTCCTTTCGACGTCGTGTCTTCCTTTTTCGCTCTTCAGCTGGAAAAAACTTGCTTGGAAGGGAGCTGAAAGGAGGAGGAGTCGGAAGTAAAGAGATGAGAGTCAATCCGAGAGACTCAAGGGGGGGAAAGGTGGAAGAGACAAGAAACCTTCCAAGAGGTCATCGAGAGGGAGGCGGTCCCTTTTCGGTTCTTCTTCTCAGCGCTCGCGTTCCCTTCTCCCTACTAGACTGAGAGAAGGAGGAAGTATAGTTCAGGCTGATCCAGGGCCAAGGAGCTAGTTTGAGGCTTGGACTTGTGCGAGGAAAGGATGAAAAGTTGGTCTTGAACTGGAGCTAGAACGAGAGACGAAAAGAGGCGTTTTTGTATTTGGTGTTGGCGGGAGCGAACTTGCCCTGACCTTCTTCTTTCACTTTCGTTCTTTTTGGGCCAACCTTCTCTTCCTCCCTTCCCGACCACCATCTCCCCTCTCACGAGCATCTTCCCTCCTTTTCTTCCTTCTCGTCTCCCCTTTTCACTCTCTTCGATCCCTCCTACAAGAGAACAGCCAACGATCCAGGACGACCGACCTCGTTCAAGCTTCAACGACCTCTCCTCCTTCGTCAGGTGAGCCCTCTTCTCCTTCGTTTCCCTCCTTCCTCTTTCTCGCTCTCTCTCTTCTTTCCTCAAAAGGACTCCCAACTGATCTTGTACCTCTTCTCTTCGTCCCCTCCATCTTCGTATCTCGTAGATAACCATCCCCCACCTCGTCCTCCCCAGCCTCCCTCGGCTCCGTCAGATCCAATCTCCTCCCTCCCTCTCCACCAAACATCTCCTCTTCCCTCTCTGTCTAGCATGTCTCCTACAGCTGCAGATGTCTCAGAAGCCCCCAGAGGTCATCAAAGAGTAAGTTTGGCTCTTTCTACGTTCCTCTCTTTGGAAGGTCGTGCTTGCTGCGCTGTCCGCCTCCCCCGAAGGACCTCTTTTTCTCCTTTCGTTCTGAGCTCGTTCTCCTTCGAATCCATGCTGACCCTCCCTTCTTCCTTTTCAACAGGTTGGGATGGCCTGCACGTACTGTCGAAGACGAAAAATCCGCTGCAACGGACAGGAACCCTGCAGTACCTGCGTTCGAACCAAGAGGACGGACTGCATCTACGCCGCCGTCGACCCCAAGGCTTCTACGACGGTGAAGGAGCGTCGACAAGCCTCCTATCCTCAACAAACTTCCTCTTCAGCTGGAGGTAGAGGTAGAGGTGGAGCGGTCAGAGGTGTAGGAGCAGCGAGACAGAGGAAGGCTGCTGGAGGGAGGAAGAAGAAGGCTTCGAAAGGGAGCGACGACGACGACGATTTCTACGGAGGCGAGCCTCTCAGGGAGGTGGGACCAGGAAGAGTCATCCTCAGCGTCGGAAGCATCCCCAGTAGACGTCCAACTCGAAACGAACAGTCCTCGTCCGGTCACTCCTCCACCTCCAGTCCACCCGTCACTCCTCGAAGCGCGTCGGAAGCGGAATGGGATCGATCTCCTCTCCACCCTCACTCCGACCTCCACTCTTCCTCCAAGGCCCACTACACTCATCCTCCCATCACTCAATCCTCCAACTACTCCTATTCTTCTTCGCCGTCCTCCTACGCCTCGTCGCCCAACCCAGCTCTCTCGGCGAGATCGTCTCCCAACGTCGGACCAGGAGGATCCCTCCCTTCGTGGGTCCCGTCGTGGACTCCTTCCGCTACGAGTCCCTTCTTCCCTTCGGTTCTCCTCGGATCCGGATACACGTACGACGACGACGCCAAACTCGATCGAGAGCAGCGAACCATCCTCCCAGGCGCGTCGCCCTCGAAATCGTCACCTCTCCAGGCTCTTCACGATCTCCCCACCTCCCAGCAAAAGCAGCAACATCGAGAGCAGCAGCAACAGAGGCTTCAAGGCTTGCCGTTCCCGTCGTCTTCTTCAGGATCAGGAACCCAGTCGGTCCTCGGATTCAATACGAACAACAACAAGTCGTTGGAACAGCAGATCCCTCTCTACCCGTACCCCAACTCCTCGCCTTCCTCTTCTTCCAACCTCAACCAATCCACTCTCCTCGCTCCTTCCGCCATCACTCCCGACCTCTACCAATCTCCTCTCCCCGAGAGCGAGTACGGCGTCGCGTTCGACCACATCCACGCCTACCCTTCCTCCTTCATGATCGCAAACCAACCCTCCTTCATCCATCATCGATCCAATTCGTCCCACTCCACCACTTCCACCTTCTCGGACTCCTACTCGAGCCTCGACGGGAACGGAAACGGACAGTACCAACTCCCAGGCTCCTCCTCCTCCGCCCAACGATCCTACTCCTCCACCGTCCCCAGGAGATCGAGCAACCTCTCCGATCACAGCCAGTACTCCCTCAAGCACAGGGCCCAAACGGACGGAGCGACTCCTCACAACTCGAGTCTCCTCGCGGACCATCTCGCTCTCTTCGAGGGCTTGGACGGAACCTACGCGTCGGACGACGACTCGTTCGCTCTGGACCTCTCCATCGGAGAAGAAGGAGATCATCACGACGGTGACGGTTTCTTGGATGCTGGAATCACCGGATGGACTGGAGGAGACTACACGTTCTGAGGCGATGGTTTGGAAGGGTTCTCTTGGGTCGGATCGTTCGCTTTTTCTTCTTTCTCTTCTTTTTTGGGTTTTTGGGTTCGTTCGTTTCTCGGTCTCGTTTCGGTTTCTGGGTTTACTCTTTTTTTTTGCGTCTCCTCCCCTCCTCTCTCTCTCTTTCTTTTCCTCTCCTTCACTTTAATTTCACTTTACTTTACTGTACTCTACCCTACCTACTACCCTCCATCTAGTCCCTCCCACTCTCCCTCTCTCTCCCCCGCTCTCGTCTCGTCTCCTTTTCGTCTCCCTCGGTTTCTCAATTTGTACGTTTAGCGAAAAGGTTTTTGGCTCGATTCAGTTCTTGCTTGCCTACCTCTTTCTTCCCGTTCTGTCTCTCTATTTCTCTCTCGTTCGGTTTCTGCCTTTGTGTTTCTTTAGC